>NW_024868222.1:0-30117 GCF_013358625.1 Macadamia integrifolia | reverse complement strand
TAGGAGCATGCGGTTTAGGATTTTCACCATCCCGTGCTACGACCCTTCCCAACAGGGGTTAAGGTGTTGGGTTACCATTTGGGGGGAAGCAGTGGTCGCGGTTGTCGGGTCACTGTGGCGGTTAGACATAACGCCCGACGGGTCATTAGGACAGTCGGCAACCCCGGTGGTATATTCAAGAGGGCCAATCGTACTGCTTTTAAATTGCTGGAGTCAGCACCTTTAATTTTAGTCATTTACTTTCTGTTGAGAGCCGGTGGTCAGCATTTTTTTTACTCTCCGAGTACTCATGGTGGGCCTTCTCCAATAGCCCTATGGGTGTATCGCTGGATGGAGTTCGCGGCTCTTACCCGAAGTATACGCGCACTATGGCTGTAGTAGCACTAAACCAAAGACTTAGTAATGTTGCTTAGGTGGATGTGATTTAAAATGTATTGTATAGCATGTAGTGCATATGATTGTGTTTTGTTGTGTGGACTGTTGTGTGGTCCATCTTTCCACTTACTGAGCTAGTGAGCTCATCCCACGTGTGCACCTCCTTTCAGATGATTTTACAGGTCATCCATCTGAAGAGCACAGGTTGGGTCCCACGGTTGAGTTCCCCGAAGAGGACTGGTGGGCCCCTGAGGAGTTAGAGCACGGCACTGACTGCTCGTGCGAGAGTTGTGCTGCGGGACCGTAGTTCTGATGCCGAGCTGAGCTCCACTTTTGAGGCTGAGCTGGGCTCTACATGTGATGCCGAGCTGGGCTCAACCCTTGATGCCGAGCTGAGCTCTAGCCTTTGATGCCGAGCCGAGCTGTGTACTCTGATTTTTACTGGTTTCTTTTATGTACTTGATATGTGAGTTGTACTTTTATTGTGTAAATATCATGCCTTCGGGCCCACATGTATATAACTATTGTATCACAATTCGGGTATCAAGTATTATGGAAATATTCACAGGTAAACCTAGTCTTCTGCTGATCTGATAAGTTTTTATTAGTTGTGTGTATGCTGTGGTGGAATACAGTATCAGATGATCTTGGCAGGTTTGGGTTAACCGGTGTTAACTCGGTCACTGGCCCGGTTTAGTGCGAACGGGGTGTGACAGATTAGGTGCTCATGGCAAGGTGTGAGTGCTTGCATAGGCGGGGTTTGGTGTTCAAGGTGTAACTTCTGAGAATGATTACGAGAGATCCGATGGTCTGATTTTAACGCCCATATATCGTTGGAATCATGATTCTAAGTACTATCCATCCATACAGTTGATTTGGACCAGTCTCCTTCATATATGAGAAGTTATAATTAGACCCTTCTTTTCTCTCGCACGGGAATTCTGGGAATTTCGGGTGAGTATGAAATGTTTCTGGGTTGGGTTACCTCAGTCAATTGTCATCTCTGTTGATTAGAAATGAGAGGATCCATGTTCCGTAAGTCATCATAGCTGAGGGAGAATGACAAAATTGAGTGTCTACAGAATGCCCCTCTTTGCTCGAGGCCTGTGCCAATAGCCAAAGGGCAAAGAAAAGAACGACCACATTTTGTCACCCAAAGAATGTACAGCCATCATCTTGCTCATCAATGATGAAGTTGAAAATGCAGCAGATAATATCTCTTAACTACTTTAAAGTTTATAATCGTACCTGGGGTATTGATTGTTGGAAAGAAATTCGTTGCTTTTTCAATCCTATAAAAGAAGTTAGTACTTTGAATCTTGACTTTCCTAGGCTGGTCGTCCATGCGCTAGTCTAGGGGATCCGGGGTTGTCGGTTCCTAAACTGGGCTTTCATGTGCCAGTCTATGGGATCCGAGGTTGTTGGTTCCTAGACTGGGCTTCCATGTGCCAGTCTATGGGATCTTGGGGCTGTTGATTGTAGGAAAGAAATTTGTTGCTCTCTCAATGCTGCAACAGATGTTAGTATTTGACTTTTCCTAGAATGGGCTTCCGTGCGCCAGTTTATGGAATTGACCAACGAGATCGGGCCACTTGGGGCCGATTCAATGAGATTGGGCAGCTTGGGGCCGGTTCAATGAGATTGGGCAGCTTGGGGCCGGTTCAATGAGATTGGGCTTCCTGGGGCCGATTCAATGAGGTTGGGCTGCTTGGGGTCGGTTCAATGAGATTGGGCCGCCGGAGGCCGGTTCAATGAGATTCTTTCTTTCTTGATTTTTGCCTTTGGACCTTTGATTTGGACTCTTGAATTTGAAACGTTGAATTGGAATCTTGATTTGTTTTTTCTTTTCACATAAATTTAATTTGATATTTGCTTTTCACATGAATTTGATTTGAATGTGCTTTTCACATGAATTTGATTTGAATGTGCTTTGAATTTGATTTGCAAATTTTACCTTTCTTGTGGCATGAATTTGATTTGAATGTGACTTGAATATGCTTTTCACATGAATTTGATTTGCAAATTTTACCTTTCTTATGGCATGAATTTGATTTGAATGTGACTTGAATGCGCTTTGGATTTTACCTTCCACATGAATGTGATTTGAATTTTACCTTCCATTTGAATGTGATATGAATTTTACCTTCTACATGAATTTGATTTGGTTTTTGCCTTTCACATGAATTTCATTTGGATCTTGTATCTTGTGGTAAGAATCTTTGAGTTACACCTTGGAATTGGAATCTTAAAGATTCTTTTTTTTTTTTTAATCCGAATTTTGAACCATAAAATAGTACCCCCCCTACTCACTTCTCATTCTGATTTTTCCTTGTTGAGAGCGAGTTGTGAGTGGGTGAGCTCAGGTTTTTGAATTCCTTTGAAGATTTTAAGATCGTTTGAAGTTCCTTGCATTTTGTCGAATTTCTTCGAACTCTAGAATAGTGCTTAGAAATCGGTGGGTCATAACCCTTGAACATGAGAAATGTCTCATTGATCATGATTTGAAAAATCTAGGCAGTAAGATGGGGGAAAGAGAAAAAGATTAGCGCCTCATGTGAGTTAAAAATAACATCCAAGACCGAGCTTTCATAGGTACATCACGGATTATGAAACTATTAGTTGTTTTTGGATAAGTTTCACATGAGACAAAATAGAGAAAATAGGACAATTCCATCGTTTATTCCAGACTACAAAGCCAAAGGGCTAAAAGAACTAAAAGTGTGAAACGAAATTTAAAGACAGACAGATACACCCTGTATTTTGCAGATAATAATAAAATCAGCTATATCTCGATTGATCAACCTTTAGTTCATTCTTGCTTAGTGAGACCAGATTCGCCACAAGGAGAGTATGTGGATGGGCCTTGGCAATTTGGCTAATAAACAAAAATATTGCTTTCAGAATCATCAGAAACCATAAATAGCCATAAATACTGTTGTACCTGAAACAAAACCTTCCCTTTATTGATACACAGAGGTTTCCAAAGCTTTGGCTTTCTATCATCTTCATATTGGAAGTGAGCTTCTTTGATCCAAATATAGCTGTCTGCAGTCTGATCCTTCATCCATATCTCTATATCATGATCACGGCGGACTACCAAAGAGAGCCTCCCTTGCAACTCTACCAAACATAATCTAGTAGACACCATTCTGTCATGAATATCAAGTTCTGGCAATATCTGAAACATCATATGAAATAATGGAATCTACTGTCCCCCGGCGCAACATTGTTGAAGCAGAACCAAAAAAGAAAGCCACTCACAGGGACAAACCCAATTTCAGCAGATGGATATGGAAAATGGGAAAAGCTAATCGAACTCCATGATTTAGACAGTCCCAATGTAAAGAGAAAAAAATCTAGAGTTAAGATGACAAAGACGGACCACTTTATATTCACTAGTTGTTGTGAGAAATGTAAGTAGACAATTATCATTATCATCACCATGTCCTCTATGCTTGGGAGAGCTAAATTAATTTCACGAGTCATAGGATTGCAAACATAGACATCTGTTCGGTTATAGAGACAGATCAAACCATTGCAAGTAGAACTTAACATTCTAAGCTTAAATTTTCCTGGCACAAACTCCTCCAGTCTCCATACTTGATCATTAAGGGAATCACCAATGTGTGACAAAGAGATGGAATTTTTATCTTCTGAATATGTAGCAAGATAAAGGGGAGAGTTCTTAAAGTAATGTTCAAAGCGTAAACTTATGAACGTTGGATGATCAATTATGGTGTCCCAAAGCTTACATACACACCCGAACCTTGATATGGACTTTGCTGGAGTTCGAACAAGACAATGAAGAACAAACATTATGAGAATGATATAAATGGCCAAGTGAAACCAAGCTTGGCATTTGGAGAACATAAGCCCAAATATCCATATTTATCCTAGTGAATACTCTGCTCTAGATGTGATAAACAAGCGTGCCACCGCTTTGCAATTTGATGATAAGTTTCCAATTTTGAATGCAGATAGGCTAGAGATAGATCCCTCTAAACTCATGATTCAACATAATTCTGATATTCACGGGCCACTTACTGCTAGGCTGATCCTGATCGTCGTACAAACGGATGCTCAATTCTTTCTCAGTATGGTCCACCAAGTACAAACTCCCACACATTTCCACCAAAACAAAGTCATAAGATTTATAAAGAGTATCTAAAAAGGTGCGGTCTCTGAACTTACCTTGTGAAACATCAAATGAGATGACGCTTTTGACTTGATGAGTAACACTATGCAACCAATAAAGTGATCCACCTACGGAAACCGCCTCGTGGGGTTTAACAAGATAAGGCCCCATGCCAATTGAACTCCAAGATTTAGAAGTGCCCAAAGTAGAGGTCTGGTACAGAAGATGACCTAAATCATTACTTTCAGAAGGGAAAGCAACCAATATGTATTTCATTCTTCTTGGACACAGTGGGAAGTGATGCAGCCACTACTACGATCTCGTGGATAAGGAAGTGGTAAGATTTCTCGTGTGATAGGGTTAGATATGTAAAAATTGTATTGGTTGTAAAAACAGATCAAACCACCATTAGCACTCAAATTTGATATCATGAATTCACCCTCTCTATTACTGATTGGAGACATCCACTACTGAACCTTATCAACAGAAGCAGTAGTAACATCAAAGGTGAAAAGACTTACAGATGTGTCTTTCGGATTATATCCTCTGATGAGACGAATGAAGTCATGTTTGCCAGTGAAGGAATACCAAAGCTTAAGTAAGCTTCTGAAACTTAAGAAACACTTGTTCATGATGGAGTTCGGATCAGGTTCTGGTGGTTGCCCAATCTTGTTGATAGGAACTCAAAACGAGGGAAGTATATATATTTCATCTGCAATACCCACCATGACTCAGGATGCTTCCAAAATTTCCAGGCCACCTTGGCTAATAGAGCAAGATTCTGTGTTTTAGGATGTTTAAATCCAAGACCTCCCCTTGACTTTGGATGACACAACCTTTCCTAAGAAATCCATTGGATTTTTTATTCATTACCACCTTAGCTCCAAAAAAACTTAGCAGAGGCTGTTCTAATGAAATTATGATGAGCTTGGGGCAACTTAAAGTGGGCAGCAGAGTAACTTGAAAGAGAAGATGCAATAAATATAGTAGTATTTCCTTACCAGCCGGATTAAGCAACTTTTCCTTCCACCCTTTGATTTTTTTATAGTTTTCTCCCAAATATCTTGAAAGAGGGAGGACTTATTCATGCCAAAGTCTATCAAAAGACCAAGGTATTTTTGGGGCTCTTCCCCATACTTGATGCCTAAAATGCAAGAAAACCACCTTTCGCGATGGGGCACTGGGGCTAAAGGTAAGAGTAGATTTCTGCTTGTTGATCAACTGCCCACTTGCCTTATAGAAGAGATCAAGGCATCCTTTGAAATTATGAGCCTGATTAAGTTGCATCTCAGAAAATAGAACACAATCGTCCGTAAACAATAAGTGAGACACTGGGGAAGCTCTGTTTCTGACCTTTGGTCCCTTCACAAGCCCATTACTTTGAGCATTGGATAGTAAAGAACACAAGGCTTGAGTGCAGATCATGAAGATAGCCGGGGAAAGGGGGTCTTATTGTCTAATTCCACGAGAGGGAGTGATATTGCTATGGAGAGAGCAATTGATAAGGAAACTGAAAGAAATCGATCTAATGCCTGCCATGACCTTTGAACCCAAGATGAATGAAAACCCTGCCGAAGAAGAACACGCTTTATAAATTGCCACTCGAGCCTATCATATGCTTTTCTAATATCGAGCTTTAAGGCCAAGAAGCTCTTTTTTCCTTTTTTTCTTACCCCGGATGTAGTGACATAGCTCATGAGCTATAAATATATTTTCTGATATAGATCTACCTGGAACGAAAGCAGACTGGGAAGGGTCGATGATCACTGAGAGTAAATCTTGGAGCCGAGTTGTAATACCCTACTTCTTAAACCCGATCTGATTACACGGTTGACCCGATTTAACTATGCAGGACCCGAACCGGAGAGAGTTAGAGCGGGTTCCTTATGGACTATGATGGCAAGGGTGACCTTAAACACCGGTTGGCCCGACAAGTCCGAGCCAGTGCCAGAAGAGACAGGAGTACCCAAGCTGTGTACATGCACCTATCATAAGGCCATGTATGGATAAAGCAGGTATTGTGGCCGTATATTAAGGTGTATACGTATATTACATCGTATGCCAAGGGTGGGGTTCGAGCCGGGGCCTGAACTCTGTCAAAATTCCAAGTTTTGGCCCTCAGGTGGGCGAACAGGTGGGCGGACAGGTGGGCGCACCTACCCACCTGAGTGACCCATCCATGTGAACTATTTAGTTATTTAGGAAGTACATATATAGCATTTATGATTTTCTTTTCTTTTCTTTTCATTTATGACACTCGTACGTTGGTGAGGATAGTAAAGAGGAGAGAGAAAGGAAAGGAAAGAAGAAGAGAAGATAAGGAAGAGGAAGAAGAGAAGGATTTCAGCGGCGCCGAAGCTTGATCTTCCCATTCCGGCGCCGGAAGAGTGATCTTCAATACTAGATCTACATTCAGAGGTAAGCAAAGTTGTGTTCCTTAAACATTCACCATACCCAAGTAAAAAAACCCCTTGATTTGAGTAGGGTTTCTTGAGATCTTGTAAATCCCCTTTGAAATGATAAATCTAAGGTTTAATAGATGATTTATGTGTTGATCTTGAAGGATTTGAAGAGGTATTGACAAGGTTGCAGAAGCATTGTGGGTTTGAGGTGATTTTGAGGGTTTAAAGGTGTGGTAAGATGGTTTCCCATCACTTGAATCTAACCTAGATCTAGGTTAGAACCATCCTATGAGACTTTGAAAGTGTGAAGAATGGGTTTGGAAAAGCCCCATTTGAATCCCCAAAGAAGAGAGGAAGTTGGGAAGAAACAGTAGGTTTCCCGCCAAGACCGATGGGCAAGACCGATGGGCCATCTGGCCCGCCTGTGGGCACCCGCCTGAGAGGGCAAGGCCTTCGGGCACAACCGGCGGGCCAGACCGGTGGGCCAGACAGGTGGGCTGTCTGACCCACCTGTGAGGCCCTAAATGTGATTCTTACGTCCGATTGGACCCAAATCAGACGTGTGACCTCCTTTTGGGATCTAAACATGATCGTGTCATTGGATCGTGTTAATTTTGATTCCAAATTGGTGAAGTACTAACCCTGCTCAATCATGTTAGGTTCACCAAATCCTACATGTCTTGCATCGGATCTCTCCCGTACCGAACAGGAATCTTTGTACACTACAGGTAAGTGGGGAGAGGACGTTTGGCCTTGTTTCAAGCCACTGTTTGGCATTCATTTAAATGTATCTAGTCTAGTCATGCCATCATGAATATGCTATGTAGATTAGTCATCCTCCCATTGTTATGCATGTGTGCTATGTTTACTTTCTAAATGCCAAGTGATGAGATGCTTATGTGATGAATGTTGACATCATGGTGCATAATGCATTGATAGACTAGATGCCGTAGTCGGCTTGGAAACGAGTGCATTGGTGGCCCGTGGTATGGGACGCGGGCGTACTATGCAATCGTACTATTGTCATATAGGAGCATGCAGTTTAGGATTTCACCTTCCCGTGCTACGACCCTTCCCAACAGGGGTTAAGGTGTTGGGTTACCATTTGGGGAGAAGCAGTGGTCGCGGTTGTCGGGTCACTGTGGCCGTTAGACATAACGCCCGGTTGGTCATTAGGACAGTCAGCAACCCCGGTGGTACATTCAAGAGGGCCAATCGTACTGCTTTTAAATTGCTGGAGTCAGCACCTTTAATTTCAATCATTTACTTTTCTGTTGAGAGCCGGTGGTCGGCATTGTTTTTACTTTTCCGAGTACTCACGATGGGCCTTCTCCGACAGCCCTATGGGCGTATCGCGGGATGGAGTTCGCAGCTCGTACCCGGAGTATATGCGCACTGTGGCTATAGTAGCACTAAACCAAAGACTTAGTAATGTTGCTTAGGTGGATGTGATTTAAAATGTATTGCATGGCATGTAGTGCATATGATTGTGTTTTGATGTGTGGACTGCTGTGTGGTCCATCTTACCACTTACTGAGGTAGTGAGCTCATCCCACGGGTACCCCCTTTTTAGATGATTTTATAGGTCATACATCTGAAGAGGGGTGGGTCCCACAGTCGAGTTCCCTGAAGAGGACTGGTGGGCCCCTGAGGAGTTAGAGCACAGCACTGGTTGCTCGTGTGAGAGTTATGTTGCGGGACCACAGTTTTGATGCCGAGCTGAGCTCCACTTTTGAGGCTGAGTTGAGCTCTACCATGTGATGCCGAGCTGGGCTCAACCCTTGATGCCGAGCTGAGCTCCAGCCTTTGATACCGAGACGAGCTGTGTACTCTGATTATTTTGATGGTTTCTTTTATGTACTTGATATGTGAATTGTACTTTTATTTTGTAAATATCATGCCCTCGAGCCCACATGTATATAACTATTGTATCACAATTCGGGTATCAAGTATTATGGGAACATTCATAGGTATACCTAGTTTTCCACTGATCTGATGAGCTTATATTAGTTGTGTGTATGCTGTGGTGGAATACAGTATCAGATGATCCTGGTAGGTTTGGGTTAACCGGTGTTAGCCCGGTCACTGGCCCGGTTCAGTGTGAACGGGGTGTGACACGAGTTGCCATAATTTTTGAGATAATCTTAGTTGTCACACCGCGAAGGCTAATTGGTCTAAAATCTTCCACCAATTCTGGGCAATTATTCTTCGAAATGAGGCAAATAATAGTTTTGTTGAATTAAGGGGGAAGGGTCTTAGAGGAAAAGAACTTAGAAACAAAACCATAAAGGTCATGGTATGTTAGATCCCAAAAATGCTGAAAAAATGCAGGAGGGAGACCATCAATACCTGGGGATTTGCTTGGCTTCATTGCGAACATCGCTTTCTTAACCTCATCAAGGTCAGGCCATTTGCATAGCGTTATGTTCATATCTTCTGTAACAATATGGGTGATGTAATTAAGAGCATGCTGCAGTGAGTCCATATCAAGGCCTTCCAAAGTGTAAGTTTGTTGAAAATGAGAGATAATATCATGCTTGATTTCAGATTGAGATGTAGTCCAAAAACCATTGGCCATCCTGATTTTTAGAATTTTGTTAAATTGCCTGCATTGGACAGTTGAAGCATGGAAGAAAGAGGTATTCAAGTCACCACTATTCAGCCAAAGGATCCTTGATTTTTGTTTCCAAAAGTCTTCTTCTTTCAATAACTCATCTGCAAGTTAGAGAAGAAATATTGTTGATATAAAAAAAAAAAATAACAAAATGCATAATATTAAATCGGATATCAAGTCACCTTTAAAACCGATATAATAACGATACAATATAAGCATGAATGGATTGTTGTTTCATCAATAGGGTATTAACATTGTATCAATGTTGGTGGCTAATATGATATCGATTCAAATTCTACCAATACAAATCGCCGGAGATATGGATACTGTTTGCATTTTTTTTTTCTTTAATCTATGTCAATTTATTATAATTTTTGCCCATATCATAAGTTCAATATCCAAAGATCTCGTGCAGGGGACAAAGAATTTCTTCATTGTCTTCTTGGGCCATTCCCCAATTCTTCCCTTTCAGTTTCTTTATTTTCTTTACCATATTATACAATCATACATTCAGAGATAGAATCGCTAATCTCAAAGAAAAAAAAAAGTGAGTAGCAGCCTGGAATGGCAAAGCCCATTAAACAAAGCTTTATGTGGAATAATAATTATACTCTCCCGCCTACTTTCGGTATTCTTCTGTTTGGATTGCCTCTTGCGTGTGCGTGCAAGTTGTCATGTCGTTTTCCTTCTTGAGTTCATTCTGACTTGGACGATTCCGAGTTTAGTTTTTGTGCTTTAATTGAAGGACATTTTAGCTAAAACCTCTCGTACCAACATCCTCCCTCTTGAATGATCCACTTGAACGTCTGCTTGATGTGTTGTGCATATTATCGTGGACATCCGAGTCGTTGTTCTCCGTTATCTCCGTGAAAGAACACTTTCGAGAAGGCTCCACCACACTGGATATTGAATTCGTCTCACCACACAAGTGTCTAATTCTCTATCTCTGCCATTGAAGGATGACACTCTTCATTGGATGAAACACAACATGCTGCAATGTTGAGGACACAACGTATCATGTCCTCCATGTTGCTGGGCAATGCGATCCTTGCATCACATACCTCGAGACCTCCTTGATTTCCATTGATCAATGGCAATGCCCAGTTAACGATAGAAGCCAAATCTCTCCTAGCTTCGATTGCGCACCTACAGCTTATGATTTCTAGTAATACAACCCCAGAGCTGAAGACATCATTTCTTGTGCTTAGTTTTCCTAGGATAATGTAACAAGGGTCTAAGTAACCGATTATACTAGCGGGGTTGACTCGGTGAGTGAACTCTCTGAGTTGACTCTCTTTGCCTAACCGCTAGGCCGAAATCTGCCAACTTGGCATTGCAATTGCAATCGAACAAAATGTTGGCTGACTTGATGTCCCTATGAATGATAGAGAGCCTGGACTCATGGAGTATCTACATGACCCGGGCGACTTGTAAAGCCATGTGTAAGCGTTTCAACCAACTTGGAGGGGTAGACAGGTTGTGGAGCGAGTCATGAAGAGATCCATTAGGCATGAACTCCATAAAAAGGAGTTTCTTCTGAGTCGAACCTTCATGACTCACTCCAACCAGGTTTATAAGGTAAGGGCTTCTATGTAGAGAAGAAAGAACCTGAATCTCGTTATCTAGTTTGGAGTTGTCTTGAAGGATTTAAAGACTGATCGAAGGCTTCTTAATGGCGATGAGCTTGCCATCTCCTAGAACACCTTTGTAGACACATCCATGGTTTCCTTTTCCAATAAGCGCCGAGGGGGAGAAGTCGTTGGTCGCCGCTCGGACCTCGTGGTATTCGAGTTCTTCCATTCTTGAAGCTCTTGTTCTAACTTCTACCTTCTAGCTTGTTGTGTTATTCTTATTCTCTTGGAAGTTAGATGGATGGAAGGAAGCTTTCTTTGAGATATAGTAACTGATCAAGTTGAGGTCATTACATGCCTATCCATATCTCTTTTGTGGAAGAGAGAGGGATAGTGCGTCTGAGTCCAAAACTTTGAAGTCAAGTGAAGGCTTTGATGGGTGTGTACTACCCATAAAGAATAAGAATAAAGGAGCTTTAAGAGGGCTCAGCTTCTTTATAAAAATAGAGAGGGCTTAGCTTACAAAACAAAAGCTGAAAAATGAAATTCTTTTTTGAGAAAAGCAAGGAATGGTAAGCAAAAGGTAAAGGGTCTTAGCCTTACAGATCATATGGGATTAGAATGAGATGCTCCATAGCTGCTTGTTGGGTCCCCACAGCCCCACCAAGTTTATGTGTTTTTTTTTTCTCTGGTTACAGAACTTAATGTGTATTCTTTTTGGTATTTAAGGGAACAGAACTGTTGTCATAGGTCCACCAAATGCAGATGATATGAGTCGGGCAGAGGATTTTCTCCAAGCCCGAGTTGGGCTTGGGCTAAGGCTTGTGTAGGTCCAATATGAAATAAGGAGAAGAATTTCCACTACCAATGTAAATGCAACATGTCAAAAGCGTAACAACAATAATATGTATCTGACAAGGGTATTTTAGTAAATAAACTAAAATATTTATATTGGTTTTTGAAACCTATCTGGCATGTTGAAAAAAAAAATCCTTTCTGGCATGTCTAAGTCACATGATGTGCATGGTATTTATATTTTTTTTTTTTTTTTGGGTGTAAAATCATGATATTTCTAGTTGAGGATTAAAATTGTTGGGCATAAGCTTGTCCATTAGAATAAAGTCTCACGTTCATTCCTCATTAGGGGTTTTTTTTTTAATGTTAAATAAAAGGGTTTGTCTGGTTGTATGTAACCTCACTTGTAGGTATATAAGCTCTCCCTCTCACTCTCTATCTCTTGAAATCCCAGTGTTGGATGGCCATTAATCATGAAACTGGATTTTATTCGAAGAAATTCTTAAGTTCTAAGGCACCAGCCACTGCCACAACCCTCTTATTTTATTCAAGAAAGTGGAGACTGGGTGAGGGTTAATTTTGCTTTGGAAGAAACCATGACATATCTGTATCATTTGTTGGTCGATTAACACCTCCTCGGTCATTGATATATCTAGACAACATGCTCTGATGAACTTCACCAATGTAAACTAGTTCTTCATTATGTAGGTGAGTTTATAATTTAGAATTTAGAACAATCAAATTATTGTGTGCCAATTGTTTACTATTAGCTCAATTATATATCTTTTTTTCCTACTCCATCTATATTTAAAAACATTGTGTTTAGTAAACCAGCTGTATTACTAAAACCATTGTTACATGGGTTTGGGTACTGGATCAGTTACATGTATGTGATGAGGAGTTGGATTGATCTGAATTTTTGAACTTAGGATATAGAAAAATGTATGCAATAATGGGTATGGGGACAAGCCTTCAGCTGAAATGTGTCAAAAGGAGGGTTATGTCCAAGTGTCCTACTGCTGGGATTTGTGTTGGACATATATCCTGTACCCATAATCATGTTCTGTAGTATTGGCATAGTTACTAACTAACTATACATGAAGAGTCTGGGTAACAATATAACATTGGCTAAAACTAAAGTTCAGTGGATGTCATACTAGGTATTGCCTAGCTAGTTGAGTATCTCCTACCCATTTCAACTGGCTTTTGTTGAAGAGCTCCATTCCCCTAAGACCTTGGAAAATTTGGAACTAGAATGCAAGGGTCAACAGTATTATGTTCATTTGGAAATAGAATGCTGGGGTCAACTGTGTTATGCCAATGAAAGATCTACACTCAATGCAATAAGGTGGCTGACAATCTTACAATATCTTTGCTGTAAAAATTTTGCACTTGTCTAAGGTTTATAATGCCTTTTCAGTTTTCTCTCTCTGAAACCTAGTTTTTTGTGATTTTCTTATCTGTGAGTTTTGTATGCGGCCATTTAACTAGGTTTTTTATTCCAAATCCTTAAGAATCATCTTGTAACAATGTCTGGACACTGTGTACGTACCCGACGTGCTCTTATACAAGAGGAGCAAGATGCCGCTGAGCAGTTCAACCCGATCCTATTCCGCTCTATGGTTGAGAGAGACCGTTGGGAGTTCTTTGAGCACCGCAACGTTGACCTAGGAGTCTATGTGAGGACCAACGACTTCCGTGCATTCCATCTTCGTCAACGCTTTGAGGAGATCGGGTGGTACCGCATCCTAAAACCCAACTAATACTACTACCCCAACCTGGTCAAGCCATTTTACTCCAACATGGAATGCATGAACCGGGGTATCGAAGAGATGCGGATCACCTCCTATGTGAAGGGGGTGGAGATCTCCTTCGATATGGGGTAGCTGGCAAATATTTTGATGATCATCAATGCAGGTGATCTAGTGTACTGCCCACCTCGGACTCTAGCATATGAATTTCAGAGTCCCAATACCTTCCAAGAGATCAATGACATGCTAACTAAGGAAGCCTAGGGATGGAACCGTTCAGTCAACTACTTTGCCACTCCAAAGGTTGTCTGTCGTGTGATTCAGCTGAATGTCCTCCCCACCTGTGGACATTACAATGAGGTGTCTACCCTGCAAGCTTACGTGACATACTACGTGTACATGGGGGCGTAGATACGTCTGCCTTACCTCCTAATGTGGACCATGGTAACTCGATCTGAAGGGCAGGATCACCGGGTTGGGAACCTATGCTACGAAAGGATATTGACCGACATCTTCCACCACTTTGGGGTGGACTTGGAGGCGAGGCACGCTTGGGTGAAGAGGTCACAGACTTCAACCAAGACTCACTGAGGAAGATGACCATAGATCTGAGGGAGGTGACACCTATCCCAGGAGAGGGTCAGCAGCCTATGGAGGTAGAGGGTGGCGGTGCCGGTGATGTTGGTGGTGCGGGAGGAGAAGTTGCTAAGGCTAGTGGGGCTCCACCACCAGATCCCCAGGCTATGGGTTCGACAGGAGCTTCTACATCCAAGAGTACTAGGGGTGCGAGGCCTTATGGTCTCAATGATGTTATGGCCCGTCTGGATACCACTATATCATTGATGAGGAGCATGGTAGCTACCTCGAGAGCATAGATAGGACCTATTATCTTATGGACAATAGAGTGGCCTCCCTAGAGGCATAGATGCAGGCGATGGTCTTCCACCTCGGCATTCCGATCCCTCCTCCAGGAACACATAGTCCAAACCAGGCTCAAGGCCAAGAACAGAACCAGCAATAGCAGCAGCAGCAAGATTAGTGGCATGCCTGCCACTGTAGCTTTTAGGATTTTCGTTTTCATGTTTTTATTTGAGTTTGATTTTTTAGGTTTAGTTGAACTTTTTCATTATGTCATATGCTTCAGTTGTTTGATTTTCTAGTCTTAGGCTAGTTAGGATTTCTTGCTTTTCGTACTTTAAATTTTTCATAAAAAGTGTAAGCTGTGTATTCAAGTTCTTCATTATAATGAAACGGCTTTAACACCTATACTTGTCTTCTAATTGTGAAAATTCTATTATTGTTGTCTTGAGATTTTTATTAAATCCTAATTTCCCCAAAATGGTTTTGTCGATATTGTAAGTTAAGGCAGAGTTTCACGCTCTGATACCATAGTTGTCACACCCCACTCCCAATAGTCCTAACTTACCATTAGGAATACTGGTAGTGTGAGTAAGACATGTACCTATCTTACAAACCTACTAGGATCTCTGATAGCAGTACCTTAACATTTTCACAATCTCACATCACAAACCAGTATAAGCAGCGGGATCAAAGTATAGTAGCAGAATTTATAAATAAAATAGGGAAACATCTAATGGTAATACAATAGTAATAACTGAGTTATTCTGTTACATTCAACCATGACATATACTATAATATCAAGAAAATATACAATCCACAACTATATCCAAATATATCACAATATGATGTACAATCTCACGGTGCGACGTAAGCACAGTGGTCACAAGCATAGTCTTGATCGTGTTCCTCCGCTTCTGGCATCCATCAGTTACTCACACCGTACTCTGACCCAGAAGA
This sequence comes from Macadamia integrifolia, assembly GCF_013358625.1. NCBI lineage: Eukaryota > Viridiplantae > Streptophyta > Magnoliopsida > Proteales > Proteaceae > Macadamia > Macadamia integrifolia. Next base: position 14,656 of record NW_024868222.1, on the reverse strand, counting down.
TACTACATCATCCGCCATCGGCACCACCGTACCTGCATCATCATCTAAAAAGGGGCGTATATGTGGGGTGAGCTTTCCAACTGGCTCAGTGAGGGGTGGGGCAAGCACATCTAAGCAAGATAATAGCAGTAATAATTTATGATGCATAATTGTGAAAATTAAACACATAATCCATGATGCTCGTGATGCAGTTCATTTGTTTATTATCCACCTAACAATACAAATTAAGTCTGGTAAATGCTACTACGGTGCATTAGGCTGTATCCCTCATCTTGGAAACAACATCGACTACTCAATGATACAAATCTTAGCCATGTTTAGAAGCCTACCGGTCCTCGTATGGGTCCATGGGTCACTCAGAAAACCCCTGATAACCCCCTCCTGGCAGTCATGGCACCAGTAATGCATCGGCCACCCCGGATAGGTTCCCACCTCCGGCAATAATCACATCGTACAGCACGAGTGGCACTTCGGGAAGGCTCATCAAACATACCACAATGGGTTATCCAACACCTCAACCCCTGTGGGTGCGTACCATAGGGAGTGATACCTAACCACATATATACTATATGCCTTCATAATGATACAGTTAGTATGGATTACAAGATACCGGAGAGACCTCAGCCACAAAGTGTAGTCCATCCCCAAATACAGTCCCAGGTACATGATACCAAAGAGACCTCGACCACAAAGTGAAACCCGAGACCATTTACCTAATCTAGCATGCAATAACAGTTGAGTATGAACTACGCAACATCAGCAAAACCTCAGTCACGAAGCTTATCTATTTTCAAATGCAGTCCCGGAGTACACGATACTAGCGAGACCTTGGCCACAAAGTGTAACCCGTGACTACAACTAACTCTAATGCACATAATCAATGCATGAATGCAACATACATACGGCAATCATAGCACCGGTACCACCTCGGTCACTCCGGATTCTGTCTCACACACACACACATCCAAACACATGACGATCACAGTATCGGTACCACCTCGACCACACTGAATCCCGTCATACATTCCATATAATTCATATCATGATCTCAAAATGACAATTTCATATAATTCTAAGAATTTGAGCAATTTAATGAAAAATAAACATTTCAAAAATAAACACAGTCCATCCCTCACCTATTTTACGATCGGTCGTGTTCAGGTTCAAGTACGGCCACTGATCAATCAATTCAATTTTGGCTTCGAGGCTCTTGCACATCACTATCCTAGATATAAGGGGATTGTACACCAATATGCGTCAGAAACATTAGGAGGGACCAACACGTGTCACCCCTAAAAGGAACAGACACTGTCTCCTATTGACAATGATGTCACCAGAAACAACCACTAAAAATAGGGCATTTCCACCGGAAATATCAGATCTACTTCCAGTGGAGGTGACAGAGAGCACATAAGGCTCCAAGTCCATCAAAAATATGCCATCGAAAATAGACCAAGTGGATCCGATGAACTGTTTTTGATGGTGATATCGGTCAATCCAATAATTTGGGGCTTTTCGGCTCGGGCCCAATTACCAGGATTTGTTTCGTAGAGTTTGTAGGGTATGTCCCTAGCATCATTTTAAGATAAGAAAATTCCAATTCCACTCATCCATTTGGGAGATACGTAGATCGAACGATCAAAACTCTAGTTGGTCTTTTGGCATTACATGTTGTCGGAGCTCACCGGGCTTGGTTCGAGCTCAATAACAACATTGGGAGCGTAGAACACCCATTCTACAACCCTAACATGGTGTGTATACCAAGATTTCATCCATACCTAGCTTTGTCTAGGTCGAAATAAAGAGAGAGAGTGGCATGGGAGGTTGTACTTGCCTCCGGCAGCAATTCCAGCAACAAGGTGGTAGCCAGCACCAAGGTAGGCCTTCAATCACCAAGGTAGGCCTTCTTCTTCCTCTCCTCCTTCTCTCCTCTTCTAAGTTGGGCACAAGGGAAATGAGGAAATGAATCCTCATTTCCCAACTTATAACTTAAGTTGGGCCTAAGGGTGTGTTTGGCTTGAGCCTCTTTTGAACCAATCAGGTTTAAATGAGTTTCGAGACACGAGGACCCACACATTTAAGTCCATAAGGTGTTTACATCAATAGAAAGGTGTGGAGGATGATTTGGGTTCATCCGGTACCATTTACGATGCGAGTGGTGGGACCCACGGGTATCAGAACCTCAACAACAACCAGTGGACCCACCAAAAACAGGCATCGGATTCATGCCCAGGCTGCTTCCGATGGCTTATTTCTGATGTTTAAGACATTCTGCTGTCTTGACAATTTGTTGTCCCAGGGTTGGTCTCGCATGGGTGGTTACCCTCGGACATGCCCAAGGCTTTTCGGTAATTATGATGAGCGTCGAAAATCAAGTGTGGGGAGTCGGGTCACTTACCATCTGGGATCGGAAGGTATGAATCCTCTCCAGTTGGATAGGCACGCAATACAAAAACATGTGGGGTCATCTCTACCCCTTCGGTAATGTGCAGCCGCAAGCCAAAACCCGATCGTACTTCTGATCTCCGATCCAAGTCCTATCACAGCCGTTCAAATTTGACCGGATTAGGGCACGGGTGTAACAACTGTGGTCTTTAATCCAATGTTAGAAATCTGATTCTTATATTTGTGGTTCTGTTGTTACATATTTCTCTCTGTTTCTATAATTTGATCAAGGTGTAGTGGGAATGTTAAAGGGGTCTAATATTCTTTTCTTTTTAGTATCTTCAGGGTCCTGGCAGCCTACTGTACCCTCATGGTAGTAGAAATTTTGCAACTTTAGTTGGTTTTATTCCATGAGGAATACTCTTGGACGCGAAGAAGGTAATGTAATTCTATAAGACTCTGCTTCACTGGATTGATTCAGTTGGTGAAGAGGCATTCAATAGTGCAAAGAACCGGTTTTGGGCAGAGATCAATGGCCTTCCCTGCAGCATTTCCCTGCCTATGACACAGATATCTACACTAATGAAATTGACTGATTGGAACTTTATATTGATCCTGAACTGTTGTTACAACAGGCATGCCATGTTTGTAGTCCCACTTGTGTAGCCTGATTTGGACTTCTCTCTTGCTTTCTTGTGTTCCCTCTCTGAGCCAATCCTCACCTCATTTTGAGCTACCTTATTGTACTTTATTAACTATGTGACCTCTTTGTCGTGTTCAAGACCGTCTCTACTAGCCCTATGAACAACTACAACAACAATTGTTACCCTATTTAGAGCAAGATCTTGTTCCTCCTGATGAAGATGACAAAGAGGGGAGGGGGAGTCTAGGCTTATTGGTGATTCTCTTATTAAATCTACGAGTTCCATGCTTTAGATGGGGTGATGTGGATGAGGATCCAGTTAAAACCTTTGTAATTTAACAATCCTTGGGATCGTGAATCTGCCTAGGAAACAATACAAGGTCGGGATCCTCCGTTGTGTGACACAAAGTGTAACGCAAATCCAAGGGCTTAAGATGGCTCGAGTGTTATAATTTTACATGATTACGCTTGACAACAATAGAGGTGGCTTACATTGGCAATTTAAAGTTTAAAAGCTAAAATAAGTGTCTAACCCTACTTTGAACTGATACACTATTATAGATATAAGGGCATTTAAAGATAATAAATGTACATTTAGACATACCCATGTTTACAACTCTTTTTCTCATATTCTTCTAAATTAACGGATGAAATTTTTCTAAGCTGCATTATATGGGTATGAAACTTCTTTCAAGTTAGATATGAGAACCGAGGAATAGATTGGAGTGGAACTTTTTGGAAGGAATTCTTAGGAAGTTGGGTATGTGTGATAGATGGGTTAAATTGCTTATGCAATTTGTATCCACCATTCCCTACTCATTTTTTATTAATGGAGTGCAGAAGAACATCTTTTTCCCTACTAGGGGGTTGCAACTAGTTGGTCCGCTCTGACCAGCCATTTTTCTTCTTTGCACAGAATGCCTTTCATCCCTTATTGATGGACTGTCATTGAAGGCATGTTATGAGGGATTAAAACAGAATCTTAAGAGCCTATTGTATACTTATTGTGCAGCCTAAGGTCAAGAAATTAATTTGCAAAAGTCAGTTGCAAGTTTTAGTGTAATTACTCCAGTTAGACTTATGAGAATATATACCAGAATTGTGGGTACAAGGAGTTTGAGAAAACTGGATGGATATTTAGGACTGCCCTCTGAGATAGGGAGATATCAAAAAAAAGACTTTTCAGAATGTAAAAGATAAAACAATTACTAGGATGTTTAGGTGGAAGGAGAAGCTATTATCTCCGACAAAAAGAGAGGGCCTCGTCAATCTGTTGCACATGCATCTCAACATAAAAATAAAATGTAGGTATACTCAAAATTCCCAACATAATTGTAGGTTGCTTCACAACATCAATAGTATTAAGCTGAATTTCTTGAATGAGTTCTTCTACATTTGTAGAGCTCAAAATTGATATGTTCATGGGATCACAAAATGGGCAATTTCTTATCCTAGATGTGGGTTTTGGGACTCCTATCCAGAATATTTGTTATCCTTTGTTCATTTTTTTCCTGTTGTGGATGAATAAAATTTGCACCCCATGAGCGGGTTTGCACCATCCCAAAAAAAAAAAAATCCAACTAGGTTACAATTGAAAAAAGTTTTGTTGTGGCCTGGGTTACAGCCAACCCCATGGTGACAACCAACAAAATGGAATTCTAGGGGCAGCTTTGAAAATACCTACCTAAGGTGGATTTTTTCACCCTACCCCCGAGATTCCATTCCCTTACCAGGGTTTGCAGCGAGTTGGTTGGCTGCAATCCATATGGCAGCCAAGTTTCATTTGTTACAATTGAACTTGTAACCTAATTTTTAATCCCATAATTTTTAATCTCATAAATGTCCATATTTCATAACAAGATTGAACCTTAAAATAAGCATAATTATGTCATTTCAAGTATTAGATTTTACATTACTAAAGTAAGCAATCTTTAGCATTATCGGGGCTAATCATGCAATTTCACCAATGCAGGGCTGCCCTCTAGCCAACCTAAAGCCAGAGTTTCTATCACACCCCGTTCACACAGAACCGGACTGATGATAGGATTAACTCCGATTAACTCAAACCTGCCAGGATCATCTGATACAGTATCCAACCACAGCATACACACAACTAATAAAATGTTCAACAGTTCAGCGGAAGACTTAATTTATCTGTAAATATCCCTGATATACTTGATACCCAAATTGTAATACATAGTTAAGTACATGTGGGCCCGCAGGCATGATATTTACACAAAAAGAATACAATTTACATATCAAGTACACAAAAGGGGTCATCAAAAGAATCAAAAAGTAACCCTGTATGGAGTTACTGCTGTGGTCCCACAGCACAACCCTCGCACGTACAATCCGTGCCGTGCTCATATTCCTTAGGGACCCACCAATCCTCCTCGGGGAATTCCACTGTGGGGCCCGACCCTTGATCCTCAGGCTGATGACCTGTAAAATCATCTAAAAGAGGTGCACACGTGGGATGAGCTCACTAGCTCAGTAAGTGAAAAGGAGGACCACACAACAGTCCACACAACAATCACAATCATATGCACTATATGCTATGCAATCCATTTTAAATCACATCCACCTAAACAACATTACTAAGTCTTGGTTTTAGTGCTACTACAACCACAGTGCGCGTATACTCCAGGTACGAGCCGCGAACTCCATCCCGCGATACGCCCATAGAGCTGTCGAAGAAGGCCCACCGTGAGTACTTGAAAAAGTAAAGCATGCCGACCACCGGCTCTCAACATAAAAGTAAATGACAGAAAATAAAGGTGCTGACTTCAATAATTTAAAAGCAGTACGATTGGCCCTCTTAAATATACCACCGGGGTTGCCGACTGTCCTAATGACCAGTCAAGAGTATGTCTAACCGCCACAGTGACTCGACAACTGCGACCACTGCTTCCCCTCAAATGGTAACCCAACACCTCAACCACGGGAAGATGATAATCCTACACCGCATGCTCCTATATGACATAGTACGATTGTATAGTGCCTCCGCGTCCCATTCCACGGGCCACCAATGCACTCGTTTCCAAACCGACTATGGCATCTAGTCTACTAATGCATTATGCACAATGATGTCATCATTCATCACATAATCACATCATCATTTGACATTAAGAAAATAAACACAACACAAGTCATAATAATATGAGGATGGCTAAGTTACACATAATTTGCATGGTGGCATAACTAGTCTAGATACAATTAAATGAATGCCAAACAAGCCTTAAAATAAGGCCAAACGTCCTCTCCCCACTTACTTGTTGTGAACAAAGATTCGCGCCCGGTACGGGTGAGATCCGGTGCGAAAAGCGTAAGTTTTGGTGAACCTATCATAAGTGAATGGGGTTAGCATTTCATCACTTTGGGGTCAAAACTAATAAGATTTGATGACAAAATCATGTTTAGAATCCTAAAAGAAGGTCGCACGTCTGTTTTGGGTCCATTCGAACGAAAAAATCACGTCGGGAGCCTCTCGGGTGGGTCGGACAGCCCACCTATCATGACCCACCAGTCATGACCGGTGGGTAGGTCAGCCCGTCGGTTGGCTCACCGGTAGGGCCCGCCGATTGGCCTCGAGGGCCTGCTAAGATCAGCGGGTAGGTTAGCACGTCGGTCGGCCCACCGATATGGCCCGTCAGTTGGCCCCGAGGGCCTGCCCCGAGGGCCTGCCCTCTCAGGCGGGTGCCCTCAAGCGGGCCGTTTGGCCCACCGGTCTCAGCGAAAAAATGCCATTTTCCTTGAAACCTTTCCCAACCTTTAGGAAATCAAATGGGGTTTTTCCAAACCCATTCTCCACACATTCAAGGTCTCATAAGATGGTTCTAACCTAGATCTAGGTTAGATTTAAAGAATGGAAGCCATCTTACCTTCTTTGCTCAAGAACTCTTTCAAAAACTCCAAAATCACCTCAAATCACCAATGCTCCTCCAACCGTGGAAACACTTCTTCAAATCCTTCAAAATCAACACATAAACCATCTATTAAACCTTAGATTCATCATCTCAAGGGGAATCTACAAGACCTCAAGAAACTTTACCCAAATCAAGGGTTTCATTTGGGTTTGGTGAAAGTTTAAGAACATAGCCTTCGCTCACCTCTAAACGTAGATCTCGTGTTGGGGATCACTCTTCCGGCGTCGGAATGGGAAGATCAAGCCTTGGCGCCACTTAAATCCATTCCTTCTTCCTCTTCCTCCCCTTTCTTCTTCTCCATTCTCTTTTATCCTTCCTTTTCTCTCTCCTCTTTACTCTTTTCACCAATCACCCGAATGTCATAAATGAGAAAATGGAAAACTCATAAATGCTATTTTTACTTTCTAAAATAACTAAGTAACCTCATGGGTGGGTCACTCAGGTGAGTGGATGCGCCCATCTGTGATCGCCCACCTGAGGGCCAAAAATTGGCCAACAAGTGGGATTTTGATGGAATTCGACTCTCGACACGAATCTCACTCTCGGCATAAGATATATTGTACGTATACACTTTAGAATACGGCTACATACCTGCTTCATCCGTCCATGGCCGTATGATATGTGCATGTACACGGCTTGGATACACCCATCTCCTCTGGCACTGACTCGGACTTGTCTGGCCAACCGGTGTTCAAAGTTACCCTTGCCATCATGGTCCATAAGGAACCCGCCTTAACCCTCTCTGGTTCGGGTCCTACATGGTTAAACCGGGTCAACCGTGTAATTAGACTAGATTTAAAAAGTAGGGTATCACAGTTTCCTCCACATCCACCCCCAACTTGCTAGCCCCATCCGCCGCAGTGAATCCCCAACTCCTCCTTAATTCAACCCAAGCACGAGATTCTTTGGATTCTAATGTGGGTAGTACCAGTCCCATTCAAGCTTTACATTGCTGCCATCCATCATCGAGAAATCTTGGCAAGACACCTCCATCCAACAAGCCTTTCACCCCATGCCACGCCGATGGGATCCACAGTCAATGGGCAGACAAGGTGAAGCATAGCGATCCTAAAGAGCCATCTCAAGTTGAAATTGAAGAAGAGGAGGAAACAGAGGGTTGTGGCAGTGGCTGGTGCCTTAGAACTTAAGAATTTCTTAGAATAAAATCCAGTTTCATGATTAATGGCCATCCAACACTGGGATTTCAAGAGAGAGAGAGAGAGAGAGAGAGAGAGAGAGAGAGGGAGAGCTTATACCTACAAGTGAGGTTACATACAATCAGACAAACCCTTTTATTTAACGTTAAAAATGAACAAAACCCTAATGAGCAATGAATGTGAGACTTTATTCCAATGGGCAAGCTTATGCCCAACAATTTTAATCCTCAACTTGAAATATCATGATTTTACACCAAAAAAAAATATATATATATATATATATATATAAATATCATGGACATGATGTGACTTAGACATGCCAGAAAGGATTTTTTTTTTTCAACATGCCAGTTAGGTTTCAAAAACCAATATAAATATTTTAGTTTATTTACTAAAATACCCTTGTCAGATACATGTTATTGTTGTAACGCTTTTGACATGTTGCATTTACATTGGTAGTGGACATTCTTCTCCTTATTTCATATTGGACCTACACAAGCCTTAGCCCAAGCCCAACTCGAGCTTGGAGAAAAACCTCTGCCCGACTCATATTATCTGCATTTGGTGGACCTATGACAACAGTTCTGTTCCCTTAAATACCAAAAAGAATACACATTAAGTTCTATAACCAAAGAAAAAAAAACACATAAACTTGGTGGGGCTGTGGGGACCCAACAACCAGCTATGGAGCATCTCATTCTAATCCCATCTGATCTGTAAGGCTAAGACCCTTTACTTTTTGCTTACCGTTCCTTGCTTTTCTCAAAAAAAAAAATTCATTTTTCAGCTTTTGTTTTGTAAGCTGAGCCCTCTTAAAGCTCCTTTATTCTTATTCTTTATGGGTAGTACACACCCATCAAAGCCTTCACTTTGACTTCAAAGTTTTGGACTCAGACGCACTATCCCTCCCTCTTCCACAAGAGAGGTATGGACAGGCATGAAATGACCTCAACTTGATCAATACCATATCTCAAAGAAAGCTTCCTTCCATCCATCTGACTTCCAAGAGAATAAGAACAACACAACAAGCTAGAAGGTAGAAGTTAGAACAAGAGCTTCAAGAATGGAAGAATTCGAATACCATGAGCTCTAAGTGGCACCGACAACTTCTCCCTATCGGTGCTTGTTGGGAAAGGAAGCCATGGATGTGTCTACAAAGATATTCTAGGAGGTGGCAAGCTAATCGCGATTAAGAAGCCTTCGATCGGTCTTCAAATCCTTCAAGACAACTCCAAACTAGATAACGAGATTCAGGTTCTTTCTTCTCTACATAGAAGCCCTTACCTTGTAAACCTGGTTGGAGTGAGTTATGAAGGCTCGACTCAGAAGAAACTCCTTGTTATGGAGTTCATGCCTAATGGATCTCTTCATGACTCGCTCCACAACCTGTCTACCCCTCCAAACTAGTCGAAACGCTTACATGTGGCTCTACAAGTCGCCCGAGCTGTGCAGACACTCCATGAGTCCAGGCCCTCTATCATTCACAGGGACATCAAGTCAGCCAACATTTTGTTCGATTGCAATTGGAATGCCAAGTTGGCAGACTTCGGCCTAGCAGTCAGTCAAAGAGAGTCAACTCAGAGAGTTCACTCACTGAGTCAACCAGCTGGTACAATCGGTTACTTAGACCCTTGTTACACTACACCAGGAAAACTGAGTACAAGAACTGATATCTTAAGCTTTGGGGTTGTATTACTAGAAATCGTAAGCTGTAGGCGAGCAATCAAAGCCGGGCGAGATCCGGCTTCTATTGTTGACTGGGCATTGCCGTTGATCAATGGAAATCGAGGAGGTTTCGAGGTATGCGATACAAGGGTCGCATTACCCGGTAACATGGAGGGCACGATACGTTGCCTCCTCAACATTGTTGCATGTTGTTTATCATCCAATGATGAGTGTCGTCTTTCGATGGCAGAGATAGTTAGAGTATTAGAGACCTATGTGGTGAGACAAATTCGATATCCGGTGTGGCAGAGCCTTCTCGAAAGCATTTTTTCACGGCGAAAACGGAGAACAATGACACGGACGGCCACGATAATATGCACAACACATCAAGTAGACATTTGAGTGGATCATTCAAGAGGGAAGATGTTGGTAAGAGAGGTTTTAGCCGAAGTGTCCTTCAATTAAAGCACAATAGCTCAACCCGGTCAGGACTCGCCTATTCAGAGTCATGAGTTGAGATGAACTTTGTGAAGGAAAACAACGCGACAACCTGCACGCACACGCACGAAGCAATCCAAACAGAAGAATGCCAAAAGCAGGTGGGAGAGCATAATTATTATTCCACATAAAGCTTTGTTTAATGGGCTTTGCCATTCCAGGCAGCGGCTCACTTTTCTTTTCTTTTCTTTTTTTCATTTTTTCTTTGGGATTAGAGATTCTATCTCTGAATGTACGATTGTATAATACTGTATAGAAGATAAAAGAACTTGAAAAGGAAGAATGGGGGAAGGCCTAAGAAGAAATTGAAGAAATTGAAGAAATTATTTGTCCCCTGCACGAGATCTTTGGATATTGTGCTTATGATATGGGCAAAAATTAAAATAAATTGAAGTAGATTAAACCAAAAAAAAAATCTTCAAATAGTATCCGTATCTTCGTCGATCTATATCGATATCATTAGCCACTAACATTAATACAGTGTCAATACCCTATCGATGAAACAATACGAAAAAGGGGTAAAACAATCAAAAATATTTTTTTAACAAAAATCAGAGGTAAACATACCTGATGCAATCCACTCATGCTTATATTGTATCGGTATTGTATGATCAATTTTAAAGGTGACTTGATACTTGATCCGATATCATGCATTTTATTTTTGGCTAAAAATGGATATCGATGCCTTTGGCCTGACTAGTTTCGCTGGTCCATATTGACCCCACAATTACATAAATTGGGTCATTAACAATACCATGCACTAAAACCATGAATTTGACCCATCTTATGCCAATTCGATGTTGATTTCCTTTACCTTAAAAAAGTAGTTTCTATTAAAAAAAAAAATTAGAAAAATAGTTTTAGTGATTGCATGCATATTGAGACTTGAGTGTGATATATAAATATTATCTTTGTCATGGAATCATTATAATTTTTTCTTTTTTTGGGTAATTGTCATGAAATCACTTTTTTCTTTTTTCTTTTTTCTTTGTTATTTTTTTTTCTTTTTTCTTTTTTTTTAGTAAATGTCATGGAATCACTTTGTTATATATACTTTCTCTCAACTGGAAGGTGATACATATTCTCAGTGGCTTGGGTTTATTTGTTTATTTGTTATTTCATATTTAAGGGTGTTAATAGATTCGGTTTTGATCCATTTCAAATATGATGGGTAAAAACAATAATCGAATTGATAATTTAACGATTCCAATGTCCAAAGTTAAACAAGTTAAATGGTTTCAAATAATTTCTAGTCAAACAAATTTTAAATGGTTTTTATTAGTTTTAATTTTTCTTTTGTTGCCGATTTCAAGTTCACAAAATTGAGTCCAATTGGGAACGAGCCTATTAAGATGTTGCTGAGCTAGCCACGGAATCTAGGCCCAAACTGTGACTTGAGAAATAAAAATAGGGTGAAGTGTTCCCTGTATGAGAGTGCAGCTCCGACGCCTAAGCAAGACCAAATCAATGTGCTCCTTTTTGTTCAATCTATTGGGTGGGGGCAGGGATCTCATATTACAAGGATCAGGAGACAGAGAGAGAGACAGAGAAGGGCACAAGTGCAGGCACTGAAGTTACACTTCTGATAGAAAATTTTCTTCCTAAAAACAATTTCAAACAATAGAGAGTACATATAGAATGCCAAACTAGCTAATTTTTTAATCCGGTTAGTCTGTATAATCGGTTCAAGGGCACACGGGTTCGAGTCAATTTAAACAGTTCAAAACCAATGATTTAAATGAGTTCACTTCTTAAAACTAAAATCGAACCGTTTATTAATGATTTCACCATCCTAGCATAAGGGTGTCAACTGATATGGTATCTAGTATTTGGTACAGTACAGAAGACCAAGAGTAGACAATTTTTTTTCGTTATAAATATGGTTTTATTTGGTACGAATACAGTATAGTCAGTAATTCAATATTTCAATACGATATTTGGCACAGTTTTGATATTTCACTATACTATGATTTCGGTAATTCTTTATGATTCAATATATATTGAATGGTTTTGTCTTAAATATCAATATCAAACCGTACAAAAAAAAAAAAAAAAAAAAAAAAAACCATTTTATCATATCAAAATCGTACCGAGTCATCTTTGGTATGATTTCGATATTGATACCAAATTGACACACTTAATCCTAGTGTTCATAAATCCTACAGAGTTTTAGTACCTTCCCAAAATACCCTCTCGATTCCGTTGTGGGCATCTCAAGCCTCATAATAAATGAATCCCCATTAAAAAACTTTTGGGTTTTTTTGGTAAAATACACTATAACAACTCAGTCATAGTTTTTTCCTTGATATGAATCATATTTCTTCGTTCAATTCAAATTTTACTTTTACACAAAAAATAAAGGCAAAAAATGGTTAAAATGCCTTTTTTCTACGAAAAATTGGTTAAAATAATAAAGTTAGAAACGCATAGCTTTACCAAGCATTGACTAGTATAAGGGTATGATATGGGCCACATGATTAATTTAACATGCATGTTTAGTTTTGTAAATTGATAGTGCAAGTGTTCTTTTGTCTGTTTGAGATGAGCTTCTCTACATACCCAAGTACCCAACCACAACATGAGAGGTTGATACACAACTGATATGATATTGATATGCATCGGATATATTACAGTAATTACCAATATCGAAATATACCATTTAGTATCAGCTGAAATCATTCAAAAATTCAAATATAAAAATCACCTTGTAATCGATACAATCAGGTTTTTCTCGGTATAGATCTAGGAGGGTTACATAAGATCATCTTTTGCTTTTCAACTCCATTTAAACCCATTACTTATTCTCAATTGAAGAAGCCAAACTGCAGATTAATTTTTTCTTCAATTGAATCATTCAATTAGTTGAATTTTGGATCTTAAAAAATTCAAATAAAAAAATCACCTTGTAATCGACACAATCAGGTATTTATCATTCAAAGAATGTGACTTTTTCTACATATAGATTTTTATGGGTTAGGACTTAGGAAATTCAGATCATCCAAGTGGACTAACATATTTTTTCGTTTTAGGGTTATAAAATTGGTTTATTGTTTGAATATTTTTTTTTTTTTGGGAGGGGGGAAATACTTGCTAGATATTCCGTAAAAATCAAATGTTTATAATACAATATTGCTACGATTGCCTAAAATATCACTATATTTTCTTTTTCATTTTTTCTTGCAATATATGCATAGTTTTCTTATAAAAAAAACTGCCCCAGTGCATGTGTTTATATTTTATCTCATATCGATTTGTATAATAGCTTTTTTAATTAAATAAAATAAGGGTCAACTCTTTTGTTTTTTTTTTAGGCATGGGTGAAGGGATGTGGGGCTGGGGCTGGGGCCAATCCATGGCTACTGGCCCCGCCAATAATCATTGGGATGGGCAAAAGGACCCCTCTTTAAGATATTATTATGAGAAAAAAGTCTCTTCATATTTATTTAAATGACCTCATTTATAAGGACCTAAATTGGCCAGTTTGACATATTTGGAGGTCAAATTTTATGGAGAGATAGACTATTAGGTCCATTGCTCATATGTTAAATTTTATGCAAATAAAAATTACTAATTTATAAAACTTCAAAAAAGCAGGAAATTGGAGAGTGCATGATAGGAGAGGTTATTTCCAATAGTCAATCCAACCGATGTCAACCATTTCGTTCAATTTTTTAGAACTATGGTAGTGAGAGACAATGAAATGACTTATGCCAAAGCCTTACCATTAGTCAAACTCGATCCCACACACCTAAGATCCCACATCATATGAGCATGCATCCCCTAAATGCAGTAAAAAGATTCAGGTAATACGAATCTCAGAATGTGACTTGATACGTCAAGGCTTAACAAATCTTATAACTTTATTAAGGTTTGAAGTAGATAATCTGGAGGCTGAAATGTTTAGGTTAAACTGACTTCGATTGATTGAAAATAACAATCAATAGGAATGAGAAAAAATCGAATAAGGTTGAATGTGCTAAAATGAGTATACATTGAGATAGGGTGAATTTGAAATCGGTGGCTCAAAAAGTTAATTTCATGGACCAATACAGTAAGTATTAAACCCAACAAAAATAAATTGATTAAAAAGAAATGAGTATAACTAAATTATATTAAGAATGTTATTCAAAAGTCATTTCATCATGAGAATAATCTTTTAGGATCTTTATGAAATATGATTTGTTAATCCTCAACATCTTTCATTGATATAGAAACATGTCATATAGATTACCCTAAAACTTAAGGACTGAAAACATTAATTTTATGGACAACAAAAGGAAATCGATTAAACAGAAAGGGCCAATAATTAGATTATTTCCTGAAATGTTGTACAAATAGAAATTATATTGAAAAAAGACTTAATCAAAAAAAAAAAAAAAAAA
>NW_024868221.1:190548-277876 GCF_013358625.1 Macadamia integrifolia | reverse complement strand
CTTTTAAATTGCTGGAGTCAGCACCTTTATTTTCAATCATTTACATTTCTGTTGAGAGCCGGTGGACGGCATTGTCTTTACTTTTCTGAGTACTCACGGTGGGCCTTCTCCGACAGCCCTATGGGCGTATCGCGGGAGGGAGTTCACGGCTCATACCCGGAGTATACGCGCACTGTGGTTGTAGTAGCACTAAAACCAAAGACTTAGTAATGTTGCTTAGGTGGATGTGATTTAAAATGTAGTGCATGGCATGTAGTGCATATGATGTGTTGTGATGTGTGGACTGCTGTGTGGTCCATCTTTCTACTTACTGAGCTAGTGAGCTCATCCCATGTGTGCATCCCTTTTTAGATGATTTTACAGGTCAAACATCTGAGGAGCATGGGGTGGGTCCCACAGTCGAGTTTCCTGAAGAAGACTGGTGGACCCCTGAGGAGTTTGAGCACGGCGTAGACTGCTCGTGCGAGAGCTGTGCTACAGGACAGCAGTTCTGAGGCCGAGCTGAGATCCACCCTGGAGGCCGTGCTGAGCTCCACTTCCGAGGCCGAGCTGAGCTCTTCTATATGATGCCAAGCTGGGCACAACCCCTGATGCCGAGCTGAGCCCCAGCCTTGAAACCGAGCCGAGCTGTGTACTCTGATGGTTTTTGATGGTTTCCTGCATATACTTGATATTTGAATTTTATTCTTTTTGTGTATATATCATGCCTTCGGGCCCAAATGTATATATGTTTATTGTATCAAAATTCGGGTATCAAGTATATGAGATTTATTCATAGGTAAAACTTAGTCTTCCGCTGATCTGATGAACTTGTGTTAGTGTGTGTATGCTGTGGTGGAATACAGTATCTGATGATCCTGGCAGGTTTGGGTTAACCGGTGTTAACTCGGTCACCGCTCCGTTAGTGTGAACGGGGATACATACCTTCTCCTCTCTCTCTCTCTCTCTCTCTCTCTCTCTCTCTCTCTCTCACACACACACACACACACACACACACACATCTCGCCTCTCTCACTCTCTATCCTTAGAAATCTCTCTCTCTCTATCCTTGGAAATCCTATGGATTGAAAAATCTAGATTGGCTGGAATTGGGTTGACTTTGGTCAATTACAGGTTTTAACTGAATATCCCTGGCCTACATCTAAGAATGAACAATAAAAAACAAATAACACCAAATAAAAACTAAACATTATCCTAACTTAATAAGGTTGATTACATGGATCCAAACATATTAATAATGTGACATGACAAATGAACGAAAAAAAATACAATATGAAAAGTGATAGGTGAAAGAGAGAGTAGCAAAATAAGAGGAAAGAGAACACAACCCAGCAAGACAAGATAATCTCAACTAAATAGGGTTGGCCACATGGATCCATGCTCTCCAATAGGCTCTATTTGAGATCATACTTGGTACAAGGCCTAAACTGCCCATGTCATTCCTCACAACTTCTCTTATGGTCATTTAGGCCTACCCCAAGCTCTTGTAGCCCCTTCAATATGAATCCTATTACTCCTTCTTACTGGGGCGTCGCTAGGCTTCCATTGAACATGACCATACCATCTTAAATGACTTTCTAGGAGCTTGTCATTGATCGAGGTAACTCCCAAATCCACTCAAAGGCACTCATTCCTTACTTTATCCTTCTTAATTTTGCCATACATCTATCTTAGCATCCTCATCTCTGTCAAACACATCTTCTCCGTACAACACTTCTTAGCTTCCTAACATTCTGCTCCATACATCGTGGCTAGATGTACAATAGTCTTATAGAATTGAGAATGAACAATCTTATGTAATGTATTCTAAATTAGGCATGCCAAACCCATTTTTTATTATATAATCTATTATATCTAATAGTAACAGAACAAATATTGTTTATAATCCATGATCTATTATTATGTTTGATTATTAATAAGCAAATAATAAAAATAAACATAAACTATGCCAAAGAGAGCCTTAGATGAATGTGAATTCAGACCTGAGATGAAGGATTTATGGGATTGGAGTCCATAAGGATTTCCCACTCCCCTACACTGATTAAAGAATTTCAGATGGAGAGTGAGACAGTGTAGGGCAGTGTAGGACATGGCTGGATAACTAGACGGGAATCAAAGGTGAGCTCAACTTAAAAAAAAAAAAAAAAAGGATATAGTTGGGTTCCTCGATTTTGTCAACATGACTCACCGGGGTCTGGCATAATGTTATGAGATGAAAAACCATGGAGGGTTTCCAACCGATCATCCAATGGTAAGCATTTTATACTCTATGGAGGGTTTCCAACCGATCATCCAATGGTAACATTCCAACTTCAGATTCTCATTTTTGAAACATAGTTTGTGACACACATTTTGATATGCATAATATCAGCTTGAGCAATAAGCAATCACTATGTGGTAGGGTATCATGCATAACCCCTGACTGGTCGAAAGCCAAATGGAACCTGTTAAGTTTGTCTCGAATTCTTAACCCGTTTTGAAGATTGACCCGATCCGACATATTTTGGTGGCGACCCGAATGGAAATTTTTCTAAGATCTGTGATGGAAGTAGAGGGGTTGGGCCGATAGGTCCAAGCCTAGAGCCCACGATTTTGGAGTATATATAATGTACTGTTGCTTGTTGAGAAAGTAATTGTATTCTAGGGTTTTAGGGTAAGTTTTTCCTCACCGTTGTTAGGGTGTAATCTCTCTTCTGCATAGTGAATCATCTTCTTCTTCGCCCGAGGACGTGGCACACCACCCTGGTGTGTGAACCTCGTTAAATCTCTGTGTCGTACAGATCTATTATCTCTTTATTATTCATGTTTCTTGGTGTTTGATCTCACAAATTGGTATCAGAGCTCTGGGTTACTTCGATCCATGGCTTCAACGAAATACGATATTAATAGGTTTGACGGCAACATTAGTTTTAGTTTATGGCAGGTTCGAATGATGACTGTTCTCATGTAGCAGGGTTTGAAGAAAACCCTATTTGGGAAGGCGAAGAAACCTACAACTATGTCTGATGATGATTGGAGTGATTTGGATGATAATGCCTTTTTAGCTATTTAGTTATATCTTTCGAATGATGTTCTACAGGAAGTTCTTTCAGAGAAAACGACTGCAGAGTTATGGGTGAAGTTAGAGAACCTCTACCTCACCAAATCCCTCACCAATAGGTTGAGATTGAAGCAACAACTGTATACCCTTCATTTGGGTGAAGGTACTTCTATTAAATCCCATATATCTGAGTTCAATTCTATTGTTACTGATTTGAAAAGGATAGATGTTAAAATAGATGATGAAGATTTGGCCCTATTATTGTTATGTTCTCTGCCTCCATCTTATAAGCATTTTAGGGATACCATGATTTATGGTAGAGAGACAATCTCTATTGAGGATGTCAAAATGAATCTGCAAAGCAAGCAGAAAGATTGATGATGAGTTGACAACTACCAATAAATCTGATGGTGTTGGTTTGGTAGCTAGAGGGAGAATAAATAAAAGGGGTTCAGATGGTGACAAAAAGAAGGCTACATCAAAATCTAAGCACAAGAATTTAACCTGCAATTACTGTAAGAAAAAGGGGCATATTAAATCTGAATGCTATAAGCTTTTAAATAAGCAGAAGGCAGGTGGTGGTGCTCAAAATCAATAGAAAAGAGATGATTCTGCAGAAGCTAGTATTGCTGAAGATAAGAGTGAGTCTGATATGATTTTGGTGACTGATGATAAAGTTAGATCACAGGATTAATGGATTCTTGACTCTGGTTGTTCCTACCATATGTGTCCCAATCGTGAATGGTTCTCCACATACGAATCAGTTCGAGGTGGAGTTGCGTTGATGGAAAATAATGCTTCTTGTAAGACTATTGGAATGGGAACGATCAATATCAAGATGTATGATGGCATTGTCAGAACCTTATCTAATGTCAGGCATGTCCTTGATTTGAAGAAGAATCTCATCAGTTTAGGCACAAAAAGAAGGCTACATCAAAATCTAAGCACAAGAATTTAACCTGCAATTATTGTAAGAAAAAGGGGCATATTAAATCTGAATGCTATAAGCTTTTAAATAAGCAGAAGGCAGGTGGTGGTGCTCAAAATCAATAGAAAAGAGATGATTCTGCAGAAGCTAGTATTGCTGAAGATAAGAGTGAGTCTGATATGATTTTGGTGACTGATGATAAAGTTAGATCACAGGATTAATGGATTCTTGACTCTGGTTGTTCTTACTATATGTGTCCCAAACGTGAATGGTTCTCCACATACGAATCAGTTCGAGGTAGAGTTGTGTTGATGAAAAATAATGCTTCTTGTAAGACTATTAGAATGGGAACGATCAATATCAAGATGTATGATGGCATTGTCAGAACCTTATCTAATGTCAGGCATATCCCTGATTTGAAGAAGAATCTCATCAGTTTAGGCACTCTTGATTCAAATGGGTGCAAGTATACAGCTGAAGGTGGAGTCATGAAGATCAGCAAGGGTGTTCTCTTATTGATGAAAGGAATCAAGGTTGGCAGTTTGTATGTGTTGTAGGGTACTACAGTCACTGGGTTTGTTACAGCAGCTTTATCATCTATGTCTGAATCAGATGTTACAAATTTATGGCATATGAGGTTAGGCCATATGAGTGAAAGAGGGATGGCATCATTAAGTAAAAGGGGCTTGTTGTGTGGTCAGAGTACAGGAGCAATGGAGTTCTGTGAGCATTGTGTGTTTGGGAAGCAGAAAAGAGTTAGTTTCAGTACTACTATTCATAGGACTAAGGGAACTTTGGACTACATTCATTCAGACCTATGGGGGCCCTTTAGGGTTGCTTCAAAGGGGGCTGGTGCAAGATACTTGCTTACTTTCATTGACGATTTCTCTAAGAAGGTCTGGGTCTATTTCTTGAAGCACAAAAAATGAAGTATTTATCACTTTCAAACAGTGGAAGAATTTGCTTGAGAAGCAGACTGGGAAACAAATTAAAAGGTTGAGAACCGATAATGGCCTAGAGTTTTGTGAAGGTGACTTTAATGAGTTCTGCAAAAATGAAGGTATTGCAAGACACCATAGAGTTGTTAAAACACCCCAGCAGAATGGAGTGGCGGAGCGTATGAATAGAACCTTGTTAGAAAAGGCAAGGTGTATGTTATCAAATGCAGGATTGGGCAAGGAGTTCTGAGCAGAAGCAGTTAACACAGCAACCTTGTTGGTGAATTGATCTCCTTGCACAGCTATTGAGTGTAAGACTCTAGAAGAAGTTTGGTCAGGAAAACCTGCAGACTACTCAAATTTTAAAGTATTTAGATGTCCTACTTATGCACATGTAAATGAATGGAAGTTGGAACCTAGGGCTAAGAAATGCATTTTTCTTGGGTATGGATCTGGAGTGAAAGGATACAGGTTGTGGTGTTCTGATCCAAAGTCTCTAAAATTTTTTATTAGCAGAGATGTTACTTTTGATGAATCTGCTATGATGCATCCTAGGAAAGAAGCTCCTATTCATTGTGATAAAAAGTCAAGAAAAATCTAGAGAGAAAGTGGAGTTTGAAATTGGTGGTTCATCTTCAAACAAAGCACAATCTACTTTAGTCCAGTTACTTACTTTTACTGAAGGAGATGATGCTCAAGAGAATCAAGAAGAAGAGCAGTATAGCATTGCCAAAGATAGACCAAGGAGGAATATTAGACAACCACAAAAGTATGGGCATGTTGAATTTGTTGCTTATGCATTGTCTGCTGCAGATACAATTGAAAATAGTGAGCCTGCAACATATTCTGAAGCTGTTGCTTCAATTGATTCTACAAAATGGTTGATTGCCATGAATGAGGAGATGGAATCTCTTCATAAAAATCAGACTTCGGAGCTTGTGAAGCTGAGAATATGGAAGAAAATTGTTAGTTGCAAATGGGTCTTCAAGAAGGAGTCTGCCTCAAGTGTTGAAGATGCTAGGTACAAGGCATGTTTGGTTGCAAAGGGCTACAGTCAGGTACAAGGAATTGATTTCAATGATGTTTTCTCACCTGTTGTTAAGCATAGTTCTATTCGTGTCCTACTTGCTTTAGTTACTATGCATGATTTGGAGTTGGAGCAACTTCATGTGAAAACAACATTCTTGCATGGTGAACTAGAAGAACAGATTTATATGCATCAACCTGAAGGGTTTGTTATTGAAGGTAAGGAGGACCATGTATGCTTGTTGAAGAAGTCCCTATATGGTTTAAAACAGTCTCCTAGACAGTGGTATAAAAGGTTTGATTCAGTTATGGATAGTTTTGGATATTCCAGGTGTCAATATGACTGTTGTGTTTATTTCAGAAAGCTTTCTGATGGGTCATTCATATATTTGTTGCTTTATGTCGATGATATGTTGATTGCAGCAAAAGATAGGAATGAGGTCAATAGGTTGAAGGAACAATTAAGTTCTGAATTTGAGATGAAAGATTTGGGGGCAACAAGGAAGATCCTTGGTATGGAGATCAAGAGGAATAGAAAAGCAGGGAAGCTGTGGCTATCTCAACAAAAGTACACTGAGAAGATATTGAATCGTTTTGGCATGAAAGATGCCAAACCTGTAACTACTTCTCTTGCATCTCATTTTAGACTTTCAACTGCTCTATCACCTAAGACAGATGAAGAGGTGGAGTACATATCACGTGTTCCATACTCTAGTGCAGTTGGCTCCGTTATATATGCTATGGTTTGCACTTGTCCTGACATTTGACAAGCTGTCAGTGTGGTGAGCAGATATTTGTCATGTCCAGGTAAAGCTCATTGGGAAGCAGTGAAGTGGATACTTAGGTACTTGAAAGGGACCTCTGGTGTTTGTTTAGAGTTTGGGAGGAATGGTGATAGTTTATCTGGTTATATTGATTCAAATTATGTAGGTGATCTTGACAAGAGAAGGTCACTCACAGGCTATGTATTTACTCTTGGAGGAAGTACGGTTAGTTGGAAAGCTACTTTACAAGCTACAGTTGCATTATCTACCACTGAAGCAGAGTATATGGCAGAGACTGAGGCAATTAAAGAATCTATTTGGCTTAGAAGTTTGTTGGGAGAACTCAGCATGGATCGTGGGGTGACTATTGTCCATTGTGATAGCCAGAGTGCTATTCACTTGACTAAAGATTCAATGTATCATGAGAGGATAAAGCACATTGATGTTCGGTATCACTTCATAAAAGAGATAATTGCTCAAAGTAATATTCAAGTGTTGAAGATTGGTACTGAAGACAATCCAGTTGATATGCTGACCAAGCCTTTATGTGTTGGTAAGTTCGAGCATTGCTTGAACTTACTTGGTGTTTGTTGTGTTTGAGTTCAGCCCTTTGGAGGGCAATTGGAGAAGATGAAGATATTAGCTATTAGTTTATCTGTTGGAGGAGAATTCAAGGCAAGGTGGAGATTTGTTAAGTTTGTCTCGAATTCTTGACCTGTTTTGAAGATTGACCCGATCCGACATATTTTGGTGGTGACCCGAATAAGAATTTTTCTGAGATCTGTGATGGAAGCAGAGGGGTGCGGGGGCGTAGCCCCCGCGGTATGGTTCCACCGGATTGACCGCAACCCAATGGGTCGACCTACGATTTTGGAGTATATATAATGTACTATTGCTTGTTGAGAAAGTAATTGTATTCTAGGGTTTTAGGGCAAGTTTTTCCTCGCCGCTGCTAGGGTGTAATCTCTCTTCTGCATAGTGAATCATCTTCTTCTTCGCCCGAGGACGTAGCACACCACCCTGGTGTGTGAACCTCGTTAAATCTCTATGTCATACGGATCTATTGTCTCTTTATTATTCGTGTTTCTTGGTGTTTGATCTAATAGAACCATTAGGAACTAATTCCCCATCCTAACAAATTTGGGACCCTCCACGAGGTTAGTTTCGTATAAAGATAAATGACCGGTGACAATTGGATTTTGCTCTTACCTTTATTTATTTATTTATTTTTTTTTTTTTTTTTTTTTTTTTTGCTGACTTAGCTTGGCTTATTGTCTGACAAGTTTTGAATAAAATAATGGGGGAATTACTATCATATTCCTACACTTGGTCAATATTTACTAAAACTCCTCTACCTATTACTCTTTTTTTCTTTTTTTCCCTGATACTCTCTTGCTTTTGTATTACATCTCTTTATCTCTTGCACTTATTAAATACCCAGATTACCCATTCTTTTCACTTGTAATCTGTTAACTTTTTTCAAATTAGGTGTCTTGATCCCAAAAATCATGTGTCACTGCCCTAGTGGAGAATTTAACATTGAGATCGATATTGATACCTGATGTGATAAAAATTGACCGAACGATCTTCCCTACAATTCCTGGTGCTCTAGCTGACCTACACAGAAGAGATGACAAGGGAGAGCCGGACGGACCCGACGGGGGACTCTTCGATGCCTAAGTCAGATCTTTCCACAGCAGATGCTCAAGAGAGCTTTTTCAGTAAAAGGAGTGATTGATCCATCCCTCATGATGGAGGCTTACCTTGGAATTTATAGGCTGCTGATGAAAAGAGAAGGAGGGGAGTTTTTGGAGAGTCCGGTTTAAGCGTAGAGTCCTTGAGGGGAGTGGCTCTGTGATTCTGGGAATATTTTGGGTTCCAGGGAATATTCTAGGAATATTTTGGGTTCCAGAGAATATTCTAGAATATTCCTCATTGATCTGGAGGTGCACGTCGTGAGAGGGGTGGATGCCTCTGATGACGTGTAGTGGATAGAGTCCTGCCCCCGTGATCAGGGATCACGTCCCTTGAATGTAGGAGTAGATGTGTGCACGTTTCTGGGTCCCTTACTCAACTGTGTCGAGCCGAGGTGACAGGTTGGTCGAGTCGAGTTGACTAGTAGCATGCCTGATGGAGGACAGAGGTGGCAACAGAACTTGATGGAGTACCGAGGTAATAGCATGGCCTGATGGAGGGCCGAGGTGGTAGCACGGCCTGATGGAGAGCCGAGGTAGTAGCATGGTCGGATAAGATGTCGAAGTGGCAGCACGGCCTGATTGGGAGCCAAGGTGTAGCATTGGTCAGGACGATCCCTAACAGTGTCGTGGTTGGGGAGAAATACCCTCATCACTAGCCCCCTGCTCTAGCAGTTTGAATCGATCTGCTAGAGCATTTAATTCTATCTTGACCTTTGTACGACCTATGCTGTCTATTCGATGTGAAACGTGCTGCTTCAATTCCTCAGTCGAGGCTGCTTAGCAGTACAAGGATGTGGTTGTCGCTTGTTCAAAGGTGAAGACGGATGCAAAGCCCCTTCATGGGGAGCTGCACAAGATCACAAGCCAACTGGAGGTTGAGAAGAAAATGGCCCGATCTGAGGAGGTCCATGCCAATGATGTCGAGTTGATAACTGGAGAGCTGGAACTGAAGGTTGCTAAGCAGCTCAATGCCAACAGTAACTTAACGAAGGAGAATGATGCTCTCTAGGATGAGTTATCTGAGACTCAGGGCACTCGTAAGGAGGAGCTCGCAGCTAGGGTTAGCGAGCTGGAAAGGCAACATCGGGCTGAGTTGGAGGCTAACGAGGTGGCTAAACCCCTTGGCCTGTCAGAAGTGGTTGGTTGACGTTAACATTACTTCGTTTAAGGTAAGCTTGGACGATGCCATCTAGTTCATCCTGAGTAAGATGCCAAGCTACAATCTGACGGACTGAGTAGGTGTTCACGCCCCTGCTACTTCGGTGTAACTTGATGGCTCGATCGACATTGGTGAAGAGGTGACCCAACTCGAAGGATAGGCAAGTGAAGAGCTAGGCCCGTGGATTAGCCCCCTGAGATTAGCCTTGTATATATATATATTTTTATGTGGATGTCTCCTTTTGAAGCGATGTACTTTGAGGGCTTTTTTCTACTTTTTTGATGAATGAAAAATTATTTTGATGTCTTCATCTCTTAGCATTCTTGTGCTACTTTATTTATTTTCTTATCCTTTGAGCGTGGCTTGAAATAATTGTTGGAAGAATAAGGACCAGTACAACTGGCTAAGTGTGGCTCCATTCCCTAACTGAGCTCAGAATTGATCTTCCATGTCTAGTTTATAAGCTCTTAAGGTGCCAAGCCTAGGCCTAGCCATAGGGGTGCCGAGCTTGGGCTCGATCTTTTGAGGTGCCAAACCTAGGTTTGGTCTTGGTTGTGACAAGCTGGGGCTCGATCTTAGAGAATGTCAAGCTTGGGCTCAGTCTGAGGGTGTCGAGCTTGGGCTCAATCTTTTGAGGTTCCTTGTGTTAAGGTCCTAAAGTTTCCTGGCTAGGGCCTGGTCTTGGTAGTGCTGAGCTTGAGCTCGGTCTTAGATGCTATCGATCTATAGCCTGATCTTAGATGCTGCTGAGCTATATCCTAGTCTTTATGCCTTAGTTGTTAAGGTCTGAGTTACCGATTTGTGCTTGAGTTTCATGCCTTAATGCGTAAGGGCTTGAGGTGCTGATTTGTGCTCGGGCTTGTATGCCTTAGTGCGTAAGGGCTTGAGGTGCCGAGTTGTGCTCGTACTTGCATACCTTAGTGCATAAGGGCTTGAGGTGCCGAGCCGGGGCTCAGGCTTACATACCTTAGTGCGTAAGGGCTTGAGGTGCCGAGCCTAGACTCAGGCTTGCATACCTTAGTGCATAAGGGCTTGAGGTGCCGAGCTGGGGCTCAGGCTTCCATGCCTTAATGAGTAAGGGCTTAAGGTGCCGAGCTGGGGCTCAGGCTTGCATGCCTTAGTGCGTAAGGATTTGAGGTGCCAAGCTGGGGCTCGGGTTTGAATGCCTTAATGCGTAAGGGCTTGATGTGCCGAGCCAAGGCTTGGGCTTGCGTGCCTTAATGTGTAAGGGCGTGAGGTGCCGAGCCGGGGCTTGAGCTTGCATGCCTTAGTGTGTAAGGGCTTGAGGTGCCAAACTAGGGTCTGGTCTTGATAGGTCCGAGCTTGGGCACGGTCTTAGATGCTGCTGAACTTGTACCTTAGTCTTAGATGATGCCGAGCTGTAGCCTTTCTTTATGCCTTAGTTGTTAAGGTCTTTGTTTCCTTAGAAGAGCCAGATATTTGGGAGAAGATTCATAGTATATCGATGTGTGGTATGCACTTGGAACAAATACATTGCTTCGAAATAGAATCTAATCCGCTCCGTGAATAAAATTGAATAACTGAGATATGGAAGCTAAGGTGCTGACAATATAAAATCTATAAGACTAACACCTAATCGATGGGGTTTCAATGCAATCTACTACTGATAAATTTTTTTGAGATTTTCAACATTCCATGCCCTTGGTATAGCTGTACTCCCCTGAGTCTGCAAGTGGTAAGTACCGAGAAGCACTACTTTGGAGACTATGTAAGGGCCTTCCCAGTTCGGGCTTAGATTGCCTCACTTCTTGGGTCCGCTGCAGCTACTTTCCTGAGGACCAAGTCACCAACTATGAATTTTTACGGTTTGACCCTTTGGCTGTGATACTGCCAGACCAAGTCGATGTTTGTTTGGAGCCCAGCTTTGTTCTATGAAGCTTCGAACACCACTGATCGGAATGCGGCTTGGGTTATCTCCACAGGGGTTAACACTTCAGTCTCATATGCCAATCGGAATGGTGTCTCTTTTGTGGGAGTCCGAGCTGAGGTGTGATATGCCCAAAGTACACTGAGTAGCTGGTCTGCCCAGTTCTTCTTCTCTCGGTCCAACCTCTTCTTTATTCCATCTAGGAGTATGTGGTTGGATTTTTCTGCTTGATCGTTTGATTGTGGGTGTGCTACAGCAGTGTTTTGGAAATCAATGTTAAAGTTACTATAGAAGAGCCTGAATTTTTGATTGTCGAATTGTCAACCATTATCTGTGACCAGTACCTTTGGGACACCATAGCGGTATATAATGTCATCCCTCACGAACTTCTCCACTGCCTGCTGCAGTGATTTTGGCTAGGGGACGTGCCTCCACCCATTTAGTGAAGTAATCAATAGCGACAATCAAGAATTGGACCCGCCCTTCCCTTTCTTGAACTGTCCTAGGATATCCATTCCCCACATTGTGAACGGGATCGGGCAGATCATGGAGCTAAGTTTTATAGCCAAGATGTGTGGTATTGGGGCATGAACTTAACACTTAAAGCACCGCTAGAAGAACTTCATTGCTTCTTGTTACATTTTTTGCCAGTAAACTCCTTGGCACAACACCTTGTAGGCCAGAGCCCTTCCCCCGATATGTCCCCCACAAATTCCTTCGTGGACTTCGCGAAGTGTCTCTTCAGCTTGGTTCGGGGGCAGGCACTTCAGCAGGGCCCAGGATATTGCCCTTTTGTAAAGTGCTCCACCTTGGAGGGTGTATTTGGCTGCTCTCCTTTTGACTGCCCTTGCTTCTGTCTGGTCTCCTAGGAGATGTCCATCATGCAAATAGTCCATAATAGGGTCCATCTAGCTCTACTCAGACTGGTGCGTATTGCTGTACAACAATTCTTGCTCATAGGTAGGTTGGTATAATACTTCAAAATATACCGAGCTTGCATAGTCCTTGAGTTCTGTTATAGCTAGTTTGGAGAGGGCATCTTCTATCATATTTTCCTCCCACGGGATTTGCACCATCGCGAATGTGTCAAAACTGGTCATCAGACGATGTACTTCCTTCATATATTTGGTCATCCTCTATTCTTTGGCCTCGTACTGCCCATTGACTTGGTTCATAATTAGTTGTGAGTCACTATGTGCGACCAAGTCATCTGTCATTACTTCCTTTACCAGTTTGATTCCCGTAATCAGGGCTTCATATTCTGCCTCGTTATTTGTTGCGGGGAATGTAAATCTAAAGGCATACTGTATTGTGAATTCCTCAGGGCTTCACAGCACAAGTCCTGCGCCGCTCCTCGCTGTGGTGTTGGATCCACCAGCAAAGAGCTCCCACTTTCTTTTCAGCTCGGCCTCAGGCTCTGTCGCTTCTTCAGTTTGTGTACATTCTACCAAGAAATCAGCCAATGCCTGGCCCTTGACTGCGCTTCTTGGTTGGAATTCATTGTTATGGTCACTTAACTTGGCAGCCCAACTCACCATACGTCCTACTACACTGGGGCTGTGAAGTGACTTTTTCAGTGGTTTATCAGTTAGTATAGCAATGGCATGTGCTTGGAAGTAGGGCCTCAACTTCCTGGCTGTCATGACCAATGCCAGCGTGAACTTCTCAATCCTCTGGTACCTTGTCTCAGCTTCCAGGAGCACATGATTCACATAGTAGATGGGCCTCTGGGCCTTTTCCTCTTCTCTCATGAGGATTGCGCTAACGGCTACCGTGGAGGTAATGGGGTAAAGCTGTAGCTCCTCTCCGGGCTCTAGCCGGCTTAGCAAAGGGGGCCAGGTTAGGCAGGCCTTGGTTTCATCGAAAGCTGCTTCGCATTCCTCCGTCCAGCAAAATTTCTATTGGCCTTGTCCTCCTTTTAGTAGCTTAAAGAATGGAAGACACCTATCACTAGCTCGAGACAAGAACCTGTTGAGTGCGGCCAGGCACCCCATCAGTTTCTGAACTTTGCAAATGTTTCTTTGCGGACGCATCTCTTGAATGGCCTCAATTTTTGAGGGGTTTCCCTCTATTCCCCTTTGTGACACTAGAAAGCCCAGAAATTTCTCAGGGGTTACTCCAAATGCACACTTGGTTGGATTTAGTCTCATCTGGTTCTGCCGCAGGACATCGAAGGCTTCCTTCAAATCTAGCACATAATCAATGCCTTTCACACTCTTGACCAACATATCATCAATGTAAACTTTCATATTTATTTCGATCTGGCTTCAGAACATTGTATTCACCATCCTCTGGTAAGTGGCTCCGACATTCTTTAGCCCAAAAGGCATTGCAATGTAGCAGTAGTTGCCCTGAGTGGTGAGGAAAGCAGTTTTCTCCTCATCTTCCACCTTCATCTTTATCTGGTTATAGCCAGAATATGCGTCAGCATCTCGTGGCCCGCAGTCGAGTCTATAAGGGAGTCAATCCGAGGCAAAGGATAGCAGTCTTTGGGATAGGCCTTGTTTAGGTCAATGTAGTCTATGCATATCCTCCACTTCACATTGGACTTCGAAACCATGACCACATTGGCTAACCATGTTGGGTACTTTACTTTCCTCACAAACCTTGCAGCTAGGAGTTTGTCAACCTCCTCATTGATGATGGTGTTCTACTCAGCCGCGAAGTTCCTGTGCTTCTGCTGGACAGGCTTGAAGTTAGGGTTAACGTCCAAACTATGCTCAACTACGGCCCTGGAGATGCCTGGCGTATCAGAAGCTTTGCATGTGAAAATATCAGAGTTTTCACCGAGGAAGTTCAAAATTTCATTGCGGCATTGGGAGCTCAGCAATACTCCGAGCAGAACTATTTTTGACGGCTCGACCATAGTGATTGGGACAGAAAGCAGGTGTTCAACTGGCTCGGCTTGGGTTAGGAGGCTTTCACCTCAACAATCAACAATTTCTACTATACACGCTAGGCTCGAGCATGGTTTCTTGACATATTTTATGAAGTTGGCATAGCATTCCCGAGATTCCTTCTGGTTGGACTTGCATTCTCTGACTCCATTGTCGGTGGGGAATTTGACTTTCATGTGCTTAGTGGATATAATCACCCCAAGGCCATGTAGACCAGGTTGGCCAAGGATTGCATTATAGGGTGAGGCGATCTTGGTGACCATAAAAGAGACCATGGTAGTGGTTGTCTGAGCTCCCTGTCCGATGGTTACAGGTAAGTCAACAACTCCTTCTAGCTCTATTGGCGTGCCTGAAAATCCGTACAAGGGTCCTCGGGCTAGTTTTAAGGCCCTGGTGCCAAGCCCCAGTTTTACGAAGGCTTCGTATGACATGAGGTCAACGGAGGCTCCTATGTCCACTAGGACCCTGTGGAAGGGGTGGATGGCTACCACTAATTGAACCACGACAGTGTCATTGTGAAAATACTGAGAAAGTCAAGTGAATAGCACTCTGGCTATTCCAGATCTCTGTTAGAGAATGAAATGGGTGGATCCGTTCTAAGGGCTTTGATAGGTTGTTCCATGATGTATACAAACCATGCGTGTGCTTTGGCTTTTCTGACTGATTCCGCCATGGGTCCGCCTATGATTTTTAGAATGGCTAGACCCATGGGTTGGTTATCATAAGCATCAGCTCGTTCCATGGCTAGTTCCTTGGATGACTCAGCCCTATCTCGGCTCGACACGGCATCTCTCTTCGGCTCGAGCCAGTTCCCACCATATTTCTGCTCCAAGAACTTGTTAAGGTATCCAGCCTTGATGAACTCATCAATTTCCATTTTTAGAGACTTGCAGTCTTCAGTTTTATGTCCATGGTCTCGGTGGTATAGGCAATACCGATTAGGGTTCCTCCCCTCTGGTTTAGCTGTCATTGGCTTGGGCTAGTGAAAATACTGCTGATGTTGGATCTCTAAGAGCAGGTTTGTTCGAGAACAATCAAGTTCATATTGCTCAGGTTCAGCTGTGTCAAGCGGCCGATCTGTTCTGTTCTTCTTCAGCTTGCGAGAATCATCCCTAGGTCTCAGAGTCCTTTTCTTCTCCTTCTCCGACTGATCACCCCTGTCAGCTATCCCTCTGGTGGCCAGAACTTCCTCCATGTTGGCATATTGATTACATCATTTTAACAGCTTGGGCATTATTTTTGGCAAGTCAAAGGCCAGAGACTGGACCAGATCAGGGTGCATTATCCCGTTGCACAACGTGCTATACACCACTCCTTCCGGTAGGTTTTTTACCTCCAGTTTCACCTTGGTAAATCGGGCAAGGAACTCTCTTATAGTCTCTCTTGATCCCTGCCTCATGTTCATCACCTTTTGTGTAGTTTATTTCTACTTCATACTTGCTTGGAAATGTGTGAGGAACGCTCTTGTCAACTCTTTATAGCTGCAGATGGACCGTGGCTGCAAGTTTGACATCCATACCAGTGTAGCTCCTTTTAATAAGGCTACGAAGGCTCGAAAGAGGATGGTGTCTGACCTACCATGAACCGTCATGGCCGAGCCGTAGTACAATAGATGATCATAGGGATCTGTGGTGCCGTCATATCCATTCAAGACGGGTATCACGAAATTTGGAGGTAACTTGGTGTCTATCAGTTCATCAGATAGTGCATTATAGGCCAGAGTTACAGTTATTTCGGTCAGGTGCCTTTGCCTCTGCATTCCTTCTACTTGCTCAGTGAGGCGCTGGATGCAGCGCTCCAGGTCATCTCTTCTTACCTCGGCTCGGTGATCTGGGGATCGTCATGCCGTTTCACCTCTTCTGGGATTCTTCCTCGACCTTGGTGACCACCAAGCCGATCCTGACCTTGTCGTGATGCACCACTGGTCGGCCTGATGGACGAGGTCTGACCCCCATGGGGTTGATCTTGCTATTCTTCTCTATGCGGATGCACACCACTAGTGAGTCTTTGAGGTGACAGCTGGCGTCTTCCTACCCAGGGTGGGGATCTATAGGCATTATGTGTCTTTGGACTCCGGTGACGTGCAGAACGATGAGCTCTTTCGTTCTGGACAGGAACGAGACCTTTCCTGAGCCCCTTGGTAGGAGAGAAGGGTGGTACCAAGTGAACAATGCATGACGTTCTCGCCGACCCCCTCCTTGTTGTTGATTGAGGGGTGACACTGTTGTCAGGAGATTTGTCGTTGAGTTGTCTACCCGGAATAGGCCTAGGCTGCTAAGCTGATCTAGTATGTGGCACTAGAAGTGCCGAGCCGAACTGACGTATAAAGTCCCACACAAGTACATTTGTCGCTAACACCTGTAGCTACAGGCTCTGCATCTGCTCTTTCATGTTTGGGTGAGTTACCTAGGATGATGGGACATGGCGAGATAGCTGAGGGTTCTACTCACGTTGATCCCCCTCTCCTTGGGCAACTTGTGCATCTGGCCTGGTTTGCTGGGGTCCTTGTGGAGGGGTCTCTGCTGGGACATTTTCCTGCTCTGCCATTGGTGGTGAATGGGGACGTCCAAGTAGTAACTCGTAGGTGGATCTTACTTGTGTTGTCATAGAAGAAACGACCTTCTCACTCCTTAATTGCATTGGTCTAAGGTGACTTTTTGTAACTGTTTCCCATAGACGGTACCAATGTGATACGATAAAAATTGACCGGACGATCTTCCCTGCAGTTCCTGTGCTCCAGTCGATTCAGGTGTAGAGTCCTTGAGGGGAGTGGCTCTGTGATTTTGGGAATATTCCAGGTTCTAGGGAATATTTCAAGAATATTCTCCGTTGATCTGGAGGTGCAAGTCGTGAGAGGGGTGGATGCCTCTGATGACGTGTAGTGGATAAAGTCCTGCCCCCATAATCAGAGATCACGTCCCTTGAGTGTAGGAGTAGATGCGTGCACATTTCTGGGTGCCTTGCTTGATTGTGCCGAGCCAAGGTGATAGGTTGGTCGAACCGAGGTGACTGGTAGCACGGCCTGATGGAAGGCCTAGGTGGTAGCACGACCTGATGGAGTGCCACGGTGATAGCACAGCCTGATGGAGGGCTGAGGTGGTAGCACAGCCTGATGGAGGGCCGAGGTGATAGCACAGCCTGATGGAGGGCCGAGGTAGTAGCACGGACGGATGAGATGCCGAGGTGGCAGCATGGCCTGATTGGGAGCCAAGGTGCAGCATTGGTCAGGACGATCCCTGCCCATGCCGTGGTTGGGAAGATATACCCTCATCAATACCATTGCAATTCTGATCATGATATTAATTACTAAACTCATGATGATGGATGAGACAAAAGAAAGAAAAAATAACACATAAAACAATATCCTAAAGTGACTCGATACTAATGCATTCAAAGAAATAAAATAGAAAAATAATGACATAAGAGCTTGGAAGAAATTTGAGTTTCAGCCAACAAAGCAACATTTGAATCAGATAATAATGGAAGGATAAACTTGTTGGCTATTTCTTTGGATAAGTAAAAGATGTTTTGAACCGATTGATTTGAAAAATGTTTAATACACTACAAATAAAAAGAAGGGGTAATCTGAGTATTTGAAAAGAGCTGGGGAGAAAGAGATGTTAAAGTCCAAAAGCAGGAGAATATCAGGAAAAAAGTAAAAGGCAAGGGACTTTTAGTAAATATAGGCCAAGTGTAGGAAAGTGGTAGTAAATCTCCCTAAAATAATTCATGGCAGGCGAACTAGGGGTGTCAACTGTAAAGCCTAGTCAAGCTTGACCATTTGGAAACATTACACGGTGAACGCCCATTTAAGTAAACGGACCTAGTTTTGGGGGGCATGGTACGGTTTATAATCAGGCCGATAAGTGTCAGGCTTTAATTGGGCTATTTTAAACGGGTCTTAAACGGACCTTAACCGGTCTATGGAACTATTTAAGTCTAAACGTCTTTAAACGGGTTCTAAATGTGTCTACTCTAAAATCCTTTTCTTAAGTGGATGAATTTCTAGAAATGTTCCATTTGAACAATAAATCTCTATAGTATTATACCAAAAATCATCATATATTAGATTATTCTTGTTCTTACAAAAAAAAAAAAAAAATGATACAGATGCCAACTTGAATATGAACTCTTGGGTGTGCACAACCAGATGGCATCGGATTGCTTCCATTTCACCAGGGATTTGAGAAATTCCATTACTGCAAATGACATTTAATGAATTCCTCGCAATTGAGAAGAAAGCTCAAAGATCATTAAAAGTGCAGCTTTTCATCGATTTCATTAATAAAAATGCCTCAGATGGATCTCTCGTAGAGTCATCAATCAAACGATTGGACCAGGACCAAAGTTTCAGGTTGTGTCTGGCCCTGCCAAAATTAAAAAAATCTCCAACCAAATATAATTACATGTTATGTATATTAAAGAAGTGCACATGGAGTAACTGGTTCAAAACACCAACTTCAATAAACATTACACTGAAAAATGAAGCAGACAGTGAAAATAATATTAAACAGCAGAAAAATCATGTAATTATGTAGAACAAAACCAAGAGAAAGAAAGGGATGGAAAAAAGTACACCATAGTACAATAAGAAAAGTTACTGTAGCAGCAGCAAGTAAATCCATGAAAGCTTCAAAGCTAAACAAAATTATTAAATGAAAAATAGCAATTAAAACAATCTTGATGGACGTAACAGGGGTGAACCGGCGGATCTTTGATTGCATAAAAATAAGACTTCACTTATTTTCATAAACACAAGGGTAAAAGATAAAAGAATGAAAAGAGCAAAAGGTTTCATGAAATATTGGGATGCATAGACCACACAACCTTACATTCTTAGAACCATGTCTTTCTCAGAACTCACTATTCCCAACAGAAGAGTGATGTAACACAGACTAAGTTTAGGGTCTCTTGATCAGTAGGTCCTGTTGCAAAATGGCACTGTATTGGAATCTTATCATCTCGACTCAAATGCAAACTCAAACTCAAACTGAACTGAAGGTCTAAAGATTGCTTCTTGGTTTGTGACTCTATAGTAGGTAGTCTGAAGCTCAATCTCCAACTTAATGTCAAAACTCAGAAATTCTAGTAGCTGGATCCTGCACAGCCGTACAGGCATTTCATTGCATCAAAAGTAAAAATCTCACATCCTAAATTTAAGCATTTAATTAGGATTACCATTGGAAAAGAGATCAACCCAAATCTTATAAATGAAAGAAAAGGCATAAAACCAAATATGATTTTAAAAATAGGAGACATCATTTGAGGAGAAATGTAAAATCCGGAATAAAAACATCAACTCTGATCAACTAAGGCACCGTTTGACAACGTTCCATTTCTACATTTTCTTGTTCCCAAAAACGGGGAAACTACCTAAAAAGCATTTGATAAAGTTGCTCCATTTCACCTGTTTCTAGAAACATAAATCAAAATTTATGCCTATATACAATTCTAGAAACGACTTTGACGAAATAAGTCAGACTTGTGACTTGTTTCGTTGTTTCTAGAAATGAATTTGAGAGAAAAAAAAGGCTATTATGCTCGATAATTCTCTCAACTATTTAAATCTAAAATTAGGAAATCAAACCCTCTCTCCCTTTTGGGCATCTGATGATACTATTGGGTTTTTAGTGGCATTATGACTACAAAAAATATTTCGAGAAACAGGTTTATCAAACACTAAAAAATCCGTTTTAGCTTCTGGAAACATGAAAAGTCGTTTCTGCTGTTTCTAAACACAAAAACATTAGAAATGTTATCAAACGGTGCCCAAAGGAATTCAAGGTTTTTTAAAATCAAAGACATCGAAAATACCTTCATCTTCCTACGGTGGGGTATTTAGAAAATTATGCTTACAGAACAATCTAATGATTGCTCTAGAAGAAATATGGTTCAAGATAGATTATGGAAAAACTGCACCAAAGAAAATATAAGAGAGCAAAAGCAATAGAACCAAAGAAAGAGAGAGAGAGAGAGAGAGAGAGAGAGAGAGTAAAATGAAAAAAGAAATACCTCTTAGGAATGAAACCAGAGAGAGGTTCTATTTTTGAGTTCCTTAGTGTGGCTTTGCGTACTTGGAAGTTGGAAGACTATAAAAAAGTAAGAACCGAACTCAGTATTAGTTATTGTTAAAAAAAAAAAAAAAAAAACAAAAAAAACAAAAAAAACAAAAAAAACAAAAAAAAAACCAGAGAGTCGATGGATGGAAGAAATGGAAGAGAGAGAGATAGGAGCGACCGAGTGATGAACACACACTGCAATGAGAGATGAGTAATCCAGAGCCTTGACGTTGAGGTTGAGGAAGATGATGAGAGCTTGAGGTTGAGAGTGAGGCGCAGCTGTGGCAAGGCCAAAGGAAAAGTGTAAAAATGAGTTTATGATTTTTTTCTCTTTAGGACTATAGGATTTTTACTCTTTACTCTTAGTTTTTTATTAGTAGTGGAAAAATAGGAATTCTAAGCAGTTTTTTTAAGCGGTTGAGTTAGTCGGGCTACAATGTGTCGGGTCAAGTGGGTCTCATAGGCGGTCGGTTCGGTAGGGCATCCGACGGCCTAGTAGCCTGCACCGTGAACGCCCATTTATAAACTTTCAGGGCTCAAGCCAAGTCAGGCCAATTGGTGCGGGCTCAAAATTGACAACCCTATAGCAAAAGACTATTTCTATATGTTGATGATGGTTCATCGATGAAATAAATATTGACTCCTTGAACATGAACTCAATCATTCCAAAAAAACTCACATCTCTTACAGATACAATTTCCTACTCTCTAGTTCTTACTTACATTCGTTTGTCTACTTGAGATCATTACAACCAATGGCTTTTGCTCTTGTTTCCGTTGTCATACAACAATTAGCCACAATCACCCAAAAGGAAATAGACGAACTCTCCAAGATTTTACGACAATTCGTGTTGCGCTTAAGGATGTTGAAGAGAGGCAATTCCAGGATGCATTAGTGCAGCTTTTGTTGCAAAACCTGAAAGATGTAGCCTATGATATTGATGATGTGTTGGACGAGTGAAGCATATCAATTCTCCATCACAAATAGATGGAGTTGATTATGCTAGTCTCTTTAAAAAGGTATGTTCTCGCAACTTGTTTTCTTGTTGCTATTGTTTCAATCAAATTGGTTTACGCCATGACATTGGTAATAAGATAAAAGAGATAAAAGAAATACCGGATAAGATCCCAAGTGAGAAGAATAAGTTTGATTTATTGAAAATTCTAGGAATGAAAATATATATGAGTCAAAGAGGAGCCTAGGAACTAGCTCCTTCGTTGATGCCAATGACGTATTTGGTCCTGACATGGATAGTGAAATCAAAATATGCAAGTTACTAAGGGCAGTCAACAAGTAGTGGTTTTTGGAGTCGCCATCATCTCCATTGTGGGTATGGGAGGCATATGAAAAATGACCCTTGCCTTACTTGAATTCAATGATGATAGAGTAAAGAGCCATTTTAAAAGTGAATTTGGATATATGTGTCTAAAACTTATGATAAAGTGAAGGTTGCCATGCATATTATGGTACATGCACGGTTTTGCCTCTCTTCGTTATTTGAAAAAAGCAAAGATAATATGAAGGAGAGAAATAGGTATTTTAATTGGCTTAGATAACCGAGCCTCTATTATCAATAAAGAATTTGTAGGGGAAATCAATTCTTATCCTTTCCATTCCATCAAGCTATTAAATAGGGCCATATATGGCATAGGAACTGTCCACAACTCCTTTGGTTACAACTACAACACTCATACCACTTTTACCACTAGGTGTTCACAATAACTTACCATAATGACATAACAACTTACAATAACTAACCACATTAATACTCACGGCACAACTCATAACCGATATTATTAACCACTTCATACATGGGGTGTATGGCATGTATTGCATATAACAAATCCTTCCCCGCTAGAGTTCAGTCTTGTCCTTAAGACCGATATCGTTCCATAACTCCTCTTCGTAACATCCTTCGATCAAGAATAATTTCTTGCTTTGATGTCTAGGAACAAAGCGGTCATCACAATTGTAACAAATTCCCTTAGCCTGCTTGTCTTGCATATCGATTGAACAGGAAGATTTGAACCTTGATTATTTGGTCCGAGATTAGGTGGAATATGCTTTCTTTTTGGAGTGAATTATTGCGCGCCTCATACAATTGAGCAAATCCAATAGCTGCAAAAAGAGTTGTGGAACGCCCCACAAGAATATCAACCTTGATCAGATGCTTCAATCCACTAACAAAGAAGCTAACCTACCTGTTCGATTGAACAGGCCCCACCTTCAAGAGGAACTTTTCAAACAGGATTTGATAGTCCTGAACCAAGCCAAGTTGTAGTAACTTAGCCAATTCTCCGAGAAGAAGTCTTGGAATTGATTAGGTCCAAAAGGGGAGTGCAACCCACTGTAAAAAAGACTCGCCAATTTATCAAATCTAGATCCCTTGTTTAAAAATTTGGAACCATAGTTGGGATGGCAGTGCTATCTTCTCCTCCACCATGTGTCTGATGGAACTAAAAGAATTGCTTAGCCTAATGAACCCAACTGACGGTATCCTCCTTCCGTTATACCGTGGGAAGTCCAATTTCATCAATTTGGGCATAAATGATGATTGGAGTTGAAAGAGTGTGGTGGTGGACTATTGTCTGAAATTCGTAGGCCGCCCAAAGGGAGTGAAGCTCTTGAATTCTTGCCTACCTCTTGTTGCATGGGAGGTGGTGAGGTGTTGAAGCTCTAGAAAACTTCAGTAAGTTTGATGAGAATTTGTTGTTGGCCTTCTCAGAAGAGTGAACATCTTCCTCAAGCTTCTCTATACATTGTTCCATACCCAATATCTGATACCGAGCTGGTACGTGCATGGTTTTTCCTCTCTTCGCTATCTTGAAAAAGCAAGGATAATACGAAGGAGAGAAAATAGGGATTTTAATTGGCTTAATTTGGAAGTAGTAGAGCCTCTATTCTCAATAGAGAATTTGTACGGTAAATCAATTCTTATCCTTTCAATTCCATTAAGCTGTCAGGACAACATATAAGATGGGAACCACACACAACTCCTTTTTGGTTACAACTACAACATTCCTATCACTTTTACCACTACTACTCGTTCACAATAACTGGCCACAATAACTTATCACAGTGACACAATAATAGACAATAACTATCACAATAACACTCACAACACAACTGATAAACTGATACCATAACCACTTCATGCATGGCGTGTATGGCATGTAATGCACATAACATATTAGTAGAGAAATTGGTGTGAACATCATCACCCAAGGTGATGAGATCACATGGGAAGATGTGTGTCATCAATTAACTAGTTCTTCTGATGGAAAGAATTTCCTACTCATGCTAAATGATGTGTCTAATGAGGATCCTATACAACGGGACCCATTAAGATTTTCTCTCTTCTATCATAACACACAACAAGAGGGTTGCAGAGATGATGGGTACAACATATGTCCATAGTTTATGAATAACTTTTTGTGAAGCCTATAGTTGAGACATTTTGCCTTTGTTGGAAAGTAAGAAGAAGCGTGTGACAAATTAAAATCGATTGGCATCAAATTTGCAAAGAAGTGAGCCATGTCCAATATAGGTATGTGGACGGGATCTGATAGCTCGTCTAATCAAATCAAACATGAGTGACTTCGACATCATCTTAGGCATGGATTGATTGTCTACCTATCGGGGAAAATAGTGTTCAAGCCTCGAGATGGTGTTGAGTTTGTGCACAAGGGAACCAAGGTGAAGAAGTCCAAGAAATTAGTCATGTTCGCTCTTTAATGATGAGGTTGTTGGACAAGGAGTGTGAACCCTACCTTGTAACCGTGATGGACACAACCAAGAAGACAACACCATGGGAAGAATTAGACATGGTGAAAGAATTTTCAGATGTGTTTCCTGAAGATTTATTTGGACTATCTCCAGACTGGGAAACAGAATTCACAATTGATTTAATTCATGGAGTAGCACCAGTATCCAAGGCCCCATATAGGATGGCACTATCAGAGTTAAGGGAGTTAAAAAACCAACTTTAAGGATTACTTGAGAAGGGTTTCATTAGGCCAAGTGTGTCAACATGGGGAGCCCTAGTGTTGTTCATAAAAAAGGACCGGAGTAAGAGAATGTGTATAGACTTCCAGGAGCTCAACAAGCTAACAATCAAGAACCGATATCAGTTGCCTAGGATCAATGACTTATTTGATCAGTTCCAGGGTGCAACTACATTCTCCAAATTTGATCACTGATTGGGTACCATCAACTCAAAAATAGAGTTTGTGATGTGAAAAGGATAGCCTTCAGAACCCATTATGGGCATTATGAGTTCTTGGTCATGCCATTTGGTTAACCAATTCCCCAGCTGCATTAATGTAGTTGATGAATAGGGTGTTCCATGACATGTTAGATAGTGTCAACATATTCATTGATGACATCTTGATCTACTCCAAGAGTAGGGGAGAGCATGTCATTCATTTGACCTCAACACTGTAGAGGTTGAGAGAGAAACAATTGTATACACTTTTAGAAAATATGAATTTTGTCTCTCAAGTGAACTTTTTAGGATGTATTATTTTAGAGAAGGGCATTGAAGTTGATCTTAGAGAGGTGAAGGCAATACTTGAATGGGATTCACCAAAGAATATTGGTTAGACTCATAGTTTCCTAGGATTAGTAGGTTACTATAGAAAGTTTATAGAGAACTTCTCATGCATTTTTGCTCCTTTGACCCGGTTAACACGTAAAGGTGTAAAGTTTGAATGGTTAATGGAATGTGAGAACAATTTTCAAGAACTAAAGCAAAGGCTAGTGTAAGCTCTAATGTTTACCATTCTGGATGGCACTTTGGGAATGGTGGTGTATAGTGATGCTTCCAAATTAAGACTAGGCTATGAGTTAATGCAAAATCTGAAAGTCATTGCATATGCATCAAGTTAGCTAATGGATTATAAAATGAACTATCCCACACATGATTTGGACTAGCAACCATCTTTGCATTAAAAATCTGGCATCACTACCAATATGGTGAGAAAAGTGAAATTTATAGTGATCACAAAAGCATGAAGTACTTTTCACTTTAAAAGGAGCTAAACGTGAGACAGAGAAGATGGTTGGAATTGATGAAAGATTATGATTGCACCATCCACGATCATCCTGGAAAGGCCAATGTAGTGGATGATGTTTTGAGTAGAAAATCCCAAACATTATCTCTTGCAGCCCTAACTGTGAATGAACAGTTAATTGAAGAAGTATTAAGAATGGAACTGGAATTAGAAATGAATAAAGTTATTGTGACGTTAGCCACCTTAATGATACAAGCTTCTTAACTAGGGAAGATTCAAGCAACTCAGCTCACAGATGAAGAATTACTAAAAGTAATAGAGGGGTTCAGGGAAGAAAACCAGAAGAATGCAGACTTCACATTGACCGAAGATGGAGTCCTCAAGTTCAAAAATAGAGTCTGTACTAAAAGATAAGGGATTGAGAGAGATGATACTACAAGTGGCACATAACTCACCTTATTTAGTTAATCCTGGTACCACCAAGATGTACAAAGATTTATTTAAGAAAATCTTATTAGTGGAGTACATGAAGAAAGATGTGGCTACCTATATAGCCAAATGCATGAATTGCTAACAAGTCAAAGCCGAAAGGAATAGACCCTGCGGATTACTACAACCTCTACCCATGCCGGAATGCAAGTGAGAACACAACTATGGGCTTTGTTACTTGTCTACCACAAACCTAGAAAGGAAATGATACAATTTGGGTTGTAGTAGATCATCTGACCAAAGTAGCTCACTTCATTCCTATGAAGATTATAGCCCCAAGGAGAAGCTAGCTCAATTGTATTTGGACAACATTGTCCGACTACATGTTGTTTCAATCAGCATCGATTCTGACTGAGATTCTAGATTTACATCCAAATTCTGGGGATGCGTGCAGAAAGCTATGGGGACACAGCTGATGTTCAACACAACCTTTCACTCACGGACAGATGATTAGTTATATCATACTATTCTGACACTGGAAGACATGCTTAGAGCTTGTGTTCTAGACATGTATTATAGTTGGGATGAACACTTGTCACTAATAGAGTTCTCACACAATAGAAGCTATCAGTCAACCATTGGCATAGCACCCTTTGATACTCAATATGGAAAGAGGTGCAGAAAACCACTGTATTGGTACAAAGTGGGTAAATGAAGAATTTTGGGACTAGAGCTGATTCAGGTCACTTGTGAAACAGTGGATATGATAAGATAAGAGAATGAATCAAGATATCTCAATCAAGGTAGAAGAGTCATGCAGATGGGAGGCAAAAAGACTTAGAGTTTAATGTTGGGGACAAAGTATTCCTCAAGGTCTCACCATCTAAAGGGATCAAGAGAGTTAAAAAGGAAGGAAAATTCAGTAGCAGATACATGGGACATTATGACATTCTTGCACAATCAAATTGGTAGCCTATAGAATAGCTATACCACCTGAGCTAGATAGATTATGACGTGTTCCAAATTAATTGTAGGTGGGGCCCACAACCACCAACCCGTATGCCTTAGGTACTCTCCAATGGGTATCCATACCTACCTTTTGAAGGATTATTGGACATATACCCCGTGGAGGTGGACCCACACCATCAAATAAGTGATTAACCCCGTTCGACTAAAGCCCATGTTTCATCCAAATAGGATTTAGTCATAAATAAGCCTATATAAAGCCCAACTACCTCATTTACTCATTCAATCTTATTTATAAGAAAAGGAGAGAAAAGAAGGGGAGGAAGAATAAGGAGAAGAAGGAAGGAGGAGTTGATGAAGGAGCTTCACCTCCAAGCCTCCCTTGTGAAGATCTCACACACTCTTGCCAAGGTAGGTCCTCTCTTTCTCTCCCTCACTTATACAAGTTACATAGTCTCTCTCTCCCTCTACAAGACAATGTCCTAGGCTAAGGAGCGACTCCATACATATGTGTTGTACACTAAATGGGGAGCCTTGGTTGGAGGGAAGTCATATCTATATGGTTCCATGAAATGCACACTAACATATCGGTGTGGGAACCATAAAAGTGAGTGCTCTAACTTATGAAGACTACAAAATTGAAGTAAGGATGTGTAGGGACCAAATCACCCACCATAGAAATAGTGTTATGCCCTAGGATGTGTAGAGAAGCCATGGGAGTGAAGACCCAAAAGTGGGAAGTCGACTTGGGAAAAAACCCCCTATTGAGCTAAGTGTGGGTGGTAGTTTGATCACCCACCAAACATCCTAATTGTGTATGCCTCCAAGAGGGAAAAATGACCCCCATATGGCATATAGTGATTTGGGCAGGTTTGGGCAAAAAGCCCCAAACTTTGGGTCAATCGGATGATCAAAATCATCCACTGGTGGCATCCACTAGTTGGGTATTTGACAATTTGGTGCTTGCAGATTCATCTACCAGTTGACTCCACCCGGTTTGGGTCATCCATCAGACCCATCTACTAGTCAGAGTAGATTTGACCTATACCTTGGATTCCAATTGGGGATTTTTGTATGGTTTTTAGGGATATTTAAGATAATAAATGTGAATTTTATGCACATTGGATAGGTTGAACTAACCTAAGTGGGGAGATACGTGGATTGCGAGAACTTAATATTTTCCTAAGTTCAAGAACAACATAGGGGAGTGGGTGTTTTTACTTAATTTATGGAGTGTGTATGAATTTAATTTCGTTTCTGCATGCTCACATTTGTTGTCATACATGATGTGCATTGATTTTCTAATTATGTGTTGTGTGAATCGGAGCATGGGTGTGTGAGCATATGGAAATGTGTAAATGTGGAAGTATATCAAAATTGGGAATGTGATGAGGATATGGAAATAATGTGATGTGGATGTGGAATGTGAGGGGCATGGTGAGGCAGAAGGAGATTTTGGTACCATGTGTCTTGGGTGTGTGTATATTGATTGTTGTGATTGAATTCATGGGTAGTATGCAAGGCTAGGATTCCCTGGTGCTACAATCCTTTCCAATAGGCCTGCTGGTAGCTCCATGTTTCTTTCAGAAATGTCAAGTTCATTGTATAATATGTGGACACATTACACAGGTGTTGCACGACAAGTACTGTACAATTAGGGGATTACTCCTAGGGGCTTATAGGGTACCAAAGTATAAATGTAGGGACCAATATGCTCCTGCTTGCATTTAGCTTGTATCCCTGATGGACCGATGAGCACTGGTGAAAAGGGATACCACATATATTTTGGAGCACTCAATCCACTCTATTTAACTTAGTGTGTTTGCCTAGGTTATTAACTAAAGTGAGCTTATGTTGCATTAAGTGAATTGGTTGAGCATAGCATAGCATCAATGTTGCTTGTGTATGCTTGTATACCCCCACTCCTCACTGGGCTTGCGAAGCTCAATCCACATTGTTTTCCCCTTTTTATTTATTGATTTAGGTGCATAGGAACTCGAGTAGAGTGAGGAACCAATCAGTATAGTCGAAGAGTCATGTACATAGGAGTTGGTGGAGCACAACGAAGACTGCAGCTGTGAGAGTTGTGTCTTTGGGCATCTGAGATGATGTATATCATCTCACATTATTTTTTATTCTTTTTTTGTAATTATCATGTTTTGTTATAATACTGTAACTATTGGGTGCTGATATAAAAAACAAGGTTTGTAATTAACTATGTCAACACTCAGCAGTTCATCAGCCTACAACTAGAGTATGATTCTATTTAAGTTATGTGATTTTGTTGGATTATCTTGTAAGTTTTGTGTCGTTAAAGTATTGCATCTATGATCCTAGAGGATTAGCTGGCCACTGAATTGTGTCTAGGTCACACAACCTTAGTTTAAAGAGGTAGAGTGTGACATCGGTATGCTTCTGTAACATGTCCTACGTCTCAAATAACTGTGCTAACCTAATGGCATTAACGAGAGTTGCTAGTTGTGCAACCAGAACTTCAGCCCTGATGGTATCTTGAAGCCCACTAACAAAGCAACTGATATGCAGATTTAGTGGAAGTTGACCCACCTTAGACAATATTCTTTCAAACTTAGCTTGATACTCCTGTACAGAACCGATTTGTTGCAATTTTACTAACTCATAAAAGAACTCTTGGAATTGTGTAGGACCAAACCGAGGTGAAGTCTGTCACAAATCCCTCTATCTCCCATCTCCTCCATTTTTCTTCTATAACTAGTACCACATTTGTGCATCCCCTTCAAGGTGGAAGGATGCTTGTGCAACCCTCTCCTCATCGGGCGTCTGATTGAACTCAAAAAACTGCTCAACTTGGCATGCACAACTCATCGTATCTTCCTCTCTATTATAACTTGGGAAGTCCTGCTTGACCTTTTTTGGAAGGTAGGTTTGATGGGAGTCGATGATGCATGCTGTTCTTGGTATTCTGAAATTTGGAGTTGGGATCCGGGAATTTTCCCCTGTTTCACCTTCTACCTAGGTTAGGTGATGTGTAGATAACTGTTCAGATATCTCTCCAATATTTTTCATCAACTATTGTTGACTCTCCAGTTTTAACGAAATTTTTTGTTGCCCCTCACAAAGTGAACTTACTTCTTCCTCCAATTACTCTACACGTTCATCCATTCCTAGGCTCTGATACAAAGATAGTATGTGCACGCATTTACCTATTGTGTAGAAAGTGAAAAGGGTAACACAGAGATTATACGAAAGTTTGGCATAATTAGGAGGTCGCCGGTT
The DNA here is from genome assembly GCF_013358625.1 of Macadamia integrifolia. Taxonomy (NCBI): domain Eukaryota; kingdom Viridiplantae; phylum Streptophyta; class Magnoliopsida; order Proteales; family Proteaceae; genus Macadamia; species Macadamia integrifolia. The sequence continues at coordinate 247,818 of NW_024868221.1, read as the reverse complement.
CTTGTCTCTTAAGGAGAAATAATATGAAATTAGTAAATTCATTGTCTTTTTATTAAGAAAAGTGCTAAATAAATAGGCCTTAGTCATTACACACCTTCTCCCCCCACCCCTCACTTTCCTATCTAGTTACAACATCCACTACTACTATAAGTTGTTACAACCACAATTATCCACTAACCCACGACTCTAATATCTAACCAATTATCACACAACTCACTGTGAAAATAACAACCAACTACAACTCCACTACATTGACAATCCAATAATTACTCCATTAACTATCATAACTGTAACCTATCACTACTACAAAATTAACGCCATGCATTTATGGCATATTGAAGACACCCAATTTTGTCACCCTCCTCTGGCTATGATAAAATGCGGATCATGGACATGACTTTTGACTTTCAATCAATAGAGATGATGATTGCCTAAGAAAACCTAGAAACATTCCCCACCTATTTGAAAACCCTAGAAATCCCCATGCAGGAGAGAAGATGGTCCAAATTGACTTTTTATATATAAAGGAATCTGGTTAAAATGACTATACAGATGGATAGTGCTAGGAAATACGATTTCAATGATATATGGCCTGTTAAAATCGGACAATCGAATCTCCCGCAATCATTCCTGAAGAATTATATTTTCTCATAAGTATGCCATGTACACTGGCAAACCCGCTGGAAACCTAGAAAAATTCCCTACCTACCCAAATACCTCAACTTCATCCTCTATCTGAAAACCCTGAAAACCCCTGCACGGGAGAGAAGAGGGTCCAAATTTGACTATTTTATATACGAAGGAATCTAGTCAAGATTACTGTACAGATGGATAGTGCTCGGAAATATGATTCCAACGATATATGACATTTCAAAATCGGACCGTCGGATCTCCCACAATTGTCATAAAAAAATTCCACGTTCACAAGTGCGCTTCGTGCAGACCTGCCCGCACACATGCTGCACTCACTAGCCAGCAGGCTAGCCCATACGCATACTGTGCACACCAGCCCGCTAGCCAGTGGCCCTTGCCTACCTCTGCACGCACCCATGCTGGCTACTGCTAGCTCCCTTGCTGGTTGCTGCCAGTGCCCCTGTTGGCTATTGTTGGTGCCCCCGATGGCTGCTACCAGCACCCTTGCCTACTGCTACTGTGCGCACCCTGTTGCACACCTCACGCACGCACTGCCCAGCCCGTGCACAACTGCAGGCTAGCCCATGCACATTGCCTGCCCATCCTTGCACCATGCCTGCCCTCCCGTGCATCTGTGCCGATCATGCCCCATGCATTTCAACCCAACCTTCTGTGCCGCCATCATCGATCGGGATTTGTGTATGCACTACTTTGCTAGTGTACCCTATGCCATAACATCCTATTAGTCCAAAAAGTAACTTTTTTCCCATTTTCTAAAAATTCTCTCTCCTCCCATTTGTCCAAAAACCCCTTTTTATCCATTCTTTCTCCTCCCTATTGGCCCAAAAATCCAATAAATACCCCCTCCTTTGGATTTAAGAGACCAAGAACACAACCCCATAACCACCCTTAGGAAATGAAGCTTTGCCCTCTCTCCTCCTTCCCTCCTCCTTTGAGTTACTTCAAGTCTTCGAAGCGATCTTCGTCAAGATCTGAAATTTTGTTCGGATTTTTGAAGTGTTCTTTGGGACTTTGAAGATCTTCAATCCAAGTTTGTTGTTCAATCCATTTTTTTCAAACATGTTTTTAGCCTCCCCCCTTTGAGTGTTCTTGATCTTTACCAGAAGTAGAAATCCCTCCCCCCTTGAGGTTCTGTAGGACTATAACGAAATCTTTATCAAGATTCAGAGTTCTGCTCAGATCTTTAAAGTGTTCTTCAGGGCTATAGGGATCTTTAATCCATTTTCTTTTCAAAAATAGCCTTCCCTAGCTGAAGCTTTTTTTAAGTGCCCTTGGAATCTTTCTAGAAATAGCCATTCCTAGCGGAAGCTCAGCCGAAGTGCCACCTCAGCCTAGCCCTCCCCTAGCCTATCCCCAGTGGAAGCTTTGCCGAAATACCACCTCAGCCTAGCCCTCCCATAGCCTATCCCTAGTTGAAGTTCTATCGGAGTGGCACCTCATCCGAAGCCCAGAAATACCCTTCCCTGGCAGAAGCCCTGTCCAAATCCAAATCCAGAAATAGCCTTCCCTAGCCGAAGCTCTGTCCTAATCCAAATCTGAAAGTTACCGTTCCTAGCCGGAACTCTGTCCAAATATCATCACAATCAACATCTCTTGAGAAAGGAAGTTGGAGGTCAAGACCATCTTCCCTTGAGCCAGGAGAATCCAAAAGACAGTCTGAGCCAGTACTAATCAAGGGCCCACCCCTCTTGACCCGAAACAGGGGTTAAGTTTAGGTACAGTTTCTCAACCGAATTGTCATCATGTAGGCTTATATAGATCTTATTTTAGTGTACATAGTCATTTAAATTCAGTCAATGTAAATATGTGTGATAACTTAGCCATGTGTGTAGAATAGGAATACTTGTGGAAAATGTTTGTTCTCAAGCATCTAGTAAGAAGACCGGTTGAACCTAGTAGATTGGGTGCCTAACACCTTCCCAATTCTATAACCTGACACTTATCCTAAATCTCTGGACCAGACCAATTATCGGGCCCTTTTCTCAAGAATCGGGCCCACCCCAGGATCCTAGGCCTATAACCCTAGGTGACGACTCCAAACCCTTTTGTATGGTCCCGATCCCTGTATTGGACCATTATCAAACCCCCGTCTAGAATGATGAACTTTACACTCTTATGAAATAGGTCTCCACGTATCTCCAAGTGGTGATACGGTGGTGCAGGGGCCCCATCAAAGCACACATGACACACCCCTCCCTCATGAAAGGGAAGGAGAGGAAAGAGGATGGAATGGATGCAAGTCTTTTTTCCCCCCTAGGGGAAGAGAGACATCTCATCGTCTCTGGCCTCTACCCTCACAATGGTGACTCCACTAAGGATAAATGTTAAGGTTCTGGTACTAGATACTACCTTTAAATGCAAGAACATTTTCCACTACATTTGTTTGAAATGTGTTTGGCTAACCCCATGTTTGTAATTGTATTTGCTAACCGCATCATGCATCGTGCTCGAAATAAAATCATTTGGTGAGGGACTCCCCATCATGCCCGCACCCTCGGGGAGGTTAGCGCATGTCATGGAGAGTACTCTAAGAGAAAATGATACCCGCTTTCTGTACAAGGGTGTGGGTATTACTAGACGGCGAGGATGTTTATAACTGTGTTAGCACCCTTGGAGAGGTCTGTGCACTTTATGATATTCTGAGATCCGATAATGGTATTTCCGCATTACACTTTTGTACATAATCACTCACGGTTTCACTACCTTGTGGCCAGTTGCTTAACCTCGTGTGTAGTCACAAGTAATGGGCAAGGAAGTCAACCCCTTGATCTCGTACCTATGGGTATATCAAAAGGATCACATACCTTGTGTATATAGATCTTGACAAGGAAGCCTTATCGGTCCTATTGCATCCACTGCATATTCAACATTATGTAGAAAATAGATAGAGAAACTAAGAGTGCCACAAGCTAACTATAAGACTTATTTGTGGTCTTGAAAAAGAATTTTTTTACATTATATTCTTGTCATAAAGAATTGCTTTCCTAAGTGGGTTTCAGATAAGGTGTCCCTCCTTAAAAAAAAGTATCCAAATATGTGACTCAGGGGCAATCCCATCAGAGTCACGTAAAGTTCTAAGAAGTCCCAAGAAAATTAGGAGAAAGGACACCTAGTGGGAAAAAGAGCAAGGAAAGCATGACTTTATTACATGGAATGTCTTATGGGAATATTTTTGACATGCCATTCGTATGAATCTCCCGCTAATGACATTGAGTGGACTGGAGGCGTCAAACCCTATCCAGTCCCTATCATTAAGCAGACTAACATTGGATGGATCATTAGTTGTTAATCTAGTGAAAGTGTGAACAAGGGGTTGGGAATTTAAGAATCCAAAAATCAGACACTTTTGGTTCAGGCACAATTCCACACTTCAAGTATTCTCTGCGGTCCCTCTAGACACGTCAGGGTAATTGACTGACTCGTCTAAGTCTAGTATCCCCTCCATCATCTCCTTGAGATTACCTACCACCAAGTGATTATAGCCCAGTTAGTGTGGATCCACCCAACTCTGAATCACCTGAACAGGCATGGGTCTATCCCGTGGAGACCTTGGAGACAAAAATGGCTGAAATCAAGAGAGGGATAGCTCAGATATTACGTGCACTTCAAAACCCTCCCAAAGCTGATCCCAAGACTGAGCCAGCGCTGGCTATAAGAGATTTGGCACAGAATGGAGCTACAGGTCATTGCGGGAACTCTTCCCGAGTTGACTCAGGAGAACCAGAACAAGTCAGATCAATCCGTCAAAGAGGATCTTCGCCTACCCGTCCCAATGGCCAATGAGGGGCCTATTATAGGGTCCCTCCTCCTAGGGTAGTGATTGAAGATGAAGAAGAGGAATTTACGATGCACGTCAGAATGGAACCTCTAGAAATGGAGAGAGAAAGGAAAGTTAGGGAGCAGTTGGAAAAATTAGAAAACATACTCTGAGTAGGAAAAAGTTCAGAATGCCAAACAGTAGTTTCAGATGAAATGAGTTTCTTTTCAGGGGCAAGGATTCCCGAGAAATTCATGTGGCAGACCGACATGTTTGATGGGTCAGAAGACCCCAAAGCTCATCTCAAAGTCTTCCTTAGCATCACCAAGTCATGGCATCTTGCAAATAACCAGATGGGGCAAGCCTTTATGTTAATCCTATCAGGGCCAACATTAAGGTTGCTCACCCAGTTGCAGTCATTTCTCTCCCATTTTCCACATCATCACCCTAATTAAACCCTAATTAGGAAATCAAATCGAAGGATCTCTCCTATTTTCTCTCTTTTCCTTTTTTTTTTCTCTCCTATTTTCCACATCATCACCCTAATTAAACCCTAATTAGGAAACCGAATTGTGGAGAGCCTCATCACCTACGATTTCTCTCCCTCTCTCTCTTCTCTCTCCTCCACCTAACCACACCTAAGTCGTAGGACTCCTCTCTTTTCTATCCTTTCGCTCTTCACTCTCCTCCACCTCATCAAACCCTAACCAAACCCTAATCGTTGGACCCCCTCTCCCCTATTCCCTATAAATAAGCATCTTACAAAAGGGAAGAGCGGGCAATTTACAATTAGGGTTTCCTCTCTTTCTCTAGCAATTCTCTATTATGGTTTTCTCTCTAGCACTTTACTTTTAGGGTTTTATTTTCTCCAGGGTTTTCTCTAGTTCTTCTTCTAGTCTTCTTCTTACATTTTGGTTTAAGCACTTATGTAATGGAATTTTATTTTAATGAATGCAAGTTCCTTTTTATGTTTATTTTTCATAGAACTTAGTTGCAATTTTACTTTCTAGTTCTAAGCTTAGTTCTAAGTGACAAGAACCAAGTGTGGAGCACAAGTTTTTTAGTTTAGATTTGACTTCTCTAGTACTAGTAATTTCAGATTTTGTTTATTCCAGATCTGGTTTTTAGTAATAGTACTATTTCAAATCTCAACAAAGTTTTCAAGTTCAAGTATTGAAGTTCGGGTAGGTAGGCTTCTCATAAGTCTTCTCTCGCCCCTCTCATTCCCTCTTCTGACTACCTTTCCTTCTTAGATTTTTAATTTCAGTCTTTACTTTATTATTTTTTCTTTCTCCCAAGGTCCTTGGTTAAATGCATGTGTTGGCTTTGCCCCTCTCTAGCTATGGACCATCCTTTTATTGCCTTTACTTTCAGTTATTTATTTTTCCTCCCTTTCCCTAAAGCTAAGTAGTGAAGCCCTTGTAAGAGTTACTCTCTAGTCAAGTAGGGAAGCTTGCATTATTTGCAATGCATCTCTCGAGCTAAGTAGAGAAACCTACTTATGTGCCTCTCTCTAGACGCTTTAAAGTATTTAAATTCCTAGATGTGTTGGTTAGACGCTTTTAGATGCATGTGTTTTAGGGCGGTAGTTAGAAGTAGATCACCATAATTAATCGATACACTCTCGCGTTACTAAAAGAATCCTAAAATAAAGTGGCTACTCTCCTTGTGTTCGACCTGTTAGCTACACTGATCCGTACGCTTGCGGTTACTTTTAAAATTCAAACATAGAGTAGCTAACCAAAAGGGGTGTGGTGCAAGAATATTTCTTGTCACTCCAGATGGCCTTTATTTTCCTTCGTCATTCTACCTTGATTTCCCCTATACCAATAGCATTACTAAATTTGAAGTTTGTGGCTTGGGGCTGGAAATAGCTCTAACCATTGGGGTGAAAAGGATCAAGGTTTATGGAGATTCAGCCATTGTCATATGTCAGACACAAGAAAAGTGGAAGACCAGAGATGAGAAACTAAAGTCGTATCAAGAACATCTGGAAGAGGTGATTGGACACTTCGATAAGTTCTCATTTGAATACTTTCAAAGGGATAACAATCGGTTTGCCGATGCCCTTGCAACCTTGGCTTCCATGGTAGGATGCAACACTATGGCCCGATTTGACCATTCTTAGTGGAACAAAGAAGTAAGCCCATTTACCAGAATACGGTGAAATCTCTCACCATAGATGGTCGGTCTTGGTTTGCTCATATAGTAGACTTGATCAGGGAAAGGAAGTATTTGGGTGAAGCTATACATAGAGAAAATAAATTTCTAAAGAGATATGCCACTCAATTTATCCTTCAAGGGGACTTGTTATATAAGAGATCCTATGATAGAATACAGTTGTTGTGTGTAGATGAAGACCAAGCTAGAAAAATCGTGGATGAAATTCATCAAGGCCTTTGTGGACCCCATATGAATGCCAAGATGCTAGTTAAGAAGATTCTCAAACTAGGATACTACTGGAACACGATGGAAGCAGACAGTGTGGGTTTTGTCAAGAGATGCCACAAATGTCAGATATTTACCAATATCATACACTTCTCGCCAACAGAATTGCACTCACTTATTTCTCCTTGGCCATTCTCTACTAGGGGCATTGACACATCCAATGGTCACAAGTTCATCTTGGTGGCCATTGATTATTTCACCAAGTGGGTAGAAGCTCAGTTATATGCAATCCTCACATCTGCTAGGGTGGCAAAATTCATCCAAGAAAATATCATTTGCTGACATGGAGTGCCCTTAGAATTGATTTCAGATCAAGGATCCCATTTCTAGGGCAAAACTGACAAGATTTACACAAAGTTCGGTATCAACAGACATCGCTCTATCACTTACAAGCCATAGACCAATGGGGCAGTGGAAGCAGCTAATAAGAACATCAAGGTCATCCTACAAAAAATGGTTGAAACACACAAGAATTGGCGGACAAGTTGCCACTTGCTTTATGGGCATATCAGACCTCTGTACGATCCTTAATAGGGGCAACTCCTTTTTCCTTGGTATATGGGGTTGAGCCAGTTTTTCCAGTGAAAATTCTGGTACCATCCCTAAGGGTGCTCCTGGATAGTCAGTTATCTGAAGGAAAATGGATGAAGACTAGACATGATGAGCTCAATTTTCTCGATGAAAGACACATGAAGACTATGGATAATCTCAGGAAGTATTAACTAAGAATGGCAAGGGCCATCAACAAGAATGTGAAGCCCCGTCACATAGAAGAGGGCGAGCTCATTTTTTAAGAACCAAGTGCCTCAATTTATGACCTAATAGGAAAATTCAGACACAACTAAAGTGGCCCATTCACTATCAAAGAAATTCAACCAGGCAAAGCAGTGAAACTAATAGATGTCAACGACAAAGAAATTCCTAGATTAGTCAACATGGATCAACTCAAGAGATATTATGAATGTAGGGGTGAACAACACCTGAACCATGCTAGACCTCATTCCTCTCAAGGGATACGTAAGGAACTTAACATGTTCAAGTGCGGTCTCAACAATCTCAAGGCAATAAATTGGTCCCTAGATTAATAATCAAGGTATCTAAAAAGATCATCATAGCTTGTGTCCCCCAAGAATTGCCATTGGCATATAAGGCTATTAGGTATCTGTCATTCACCTATGGTCCTCCAAACTCTTGTCCAAAATTCCATCCCCCCAAAAGTCATCACTTAGCACTAGTAATCAAGGCCAGTTCATTCCCCACCCTTGATTAGTCAAAAATAAAAGAAAAAACTTGATGCAATAGTGGTAAAGGTTTGGCTATGTCAATAACTAATTAGTGATATTTTAAAAAATCACATCTCCACTTTGTTTGTAATGGTTTTAGGAAAGGACATGGACTCTTTGGATGAGATATTAAGAAAATGGACCTTGGACATAAACATTACGACACCAGGACTGCTAGAATCTGTGATTATGCCAATACTCAGTTGAATTAGGTGTGTAGAACTACATCATAGTTTACGCCTCAACACTAGGATATTGATCTTCATGTATTTCAACTTGAGATAGTTAAGATCTACTCGAGTCTCGTAGAATTCTGAGCTTCTATGCTATTTCCACCTAAGGGCAGATTGATTCAACCATCTTTGAAGAAAGATTACTTGGAGAAGATTCAAAGTTTCTTCGGATGGGGAAAGGACGAAATGAAATAGTTTATTAGATATGGAAAGATTGAAATTTTGAAGGTGGCTAGGATTTTCACCGGATGTAGACACACAATTTTGTCACCTTCCCCCAGCTATGATAACTTATGGATCTTAGATGCGACCTTTTGCTTCCAATTGACAGAGATGATAACTGACTGAGGTAACTATTCCCAAGAGCATACCATACTCACCCAAAATTCTCAGAAAACCTGCATGAGAGAAAAGAAGGGTCCAATTATGACATTTCATATACGAAGCAACCCGATCAAAGTGACTAAATAGATATATAGTACTCAGAATTACGATTCCAATGATATATGATATGTCAAAATCGGACCATCAGATCTCTCGCAATCACTCTCAGAAATTACACCTTGAGTGCACAAACCATACCCATGCGAGCACCCATGCCTTGCCTTTAGTGCCCAAACCCCACCCATACGAGCCCCCATGCCTTGCATTGAGTTCCCAAACCCCACCCATGCAAGCACCCATGCCTTACCTTGAGCGCCCTAACCCCGCCCATGCGAGCCCCCATGCCTTACCTTAAGTGCCCAAACTCCACCCATACGAGCCCCGCATGCATTAGACCAAGGCTCGCGTGCACTTGACCAAGCCCTACGTGAGCTCGACCAAGCCCCGTGCATACTCGGTCAAGTTCCAGCACCCATGTCTGAGTCACAGCACCCATGTTTGAGTTACAGCACCCATGTCTGAGCCCCAACACCAATATCAGTGCCCCAACACCTATATCAAAACCCTAGCACCCATATCGGAGCCCCAACACCCTTGTTAGAGCTCCAGCGCCCCTGCTGGAGCTCCAACACCTTTGTTGAAGCTCTTGTACCCCCATAGAAACCTTTGATACCGCCACTGGTGATCGACATCCCCCTTTCAATGACTGATTTGGAGGAGTTTCAATTTCACCCGCTTGTGTACCCTACACTACCACACTAGTGTACCCTACACCATGGCCTCCCATTAGTCCAAAAAGGAATCTTTTTACCTTATTGGTCCAAAAAAATTATCTTTCACCCCATTGGCTATAGAAAATTTCCCTCCACCCCATTGGTCTAAAATTTCTTACTTTCACCCCATTGATTTAGAAAATTACTTTTACTACCATTGGTTAAGAAAATTTCTCTTTCCTCCCTATTGGTCCAAAAATTCTATAAATACCCCGCTCCCTTTAATTTTACACACCAAGACAACACCACACCAACCCAAGTCTCTTAGTGAGAAACCTATAGTAGAGAAGCTCTACCCTCTCTCCTCCCCTCCCCCTTTGAGGTTTTCTAAGTCTTCGAAGAGATCTTCATAAGATAAGAAGTGTTCTTTGGGCCTTCGGGACTCTTCAATCCTTTGCTTTCTTTGAGTGGGATTTTTAAAAAAGGTTTTCTCCTAGCCCACCCATAGCCTATCCCCAATGGAAGCTCTGTCAGAGTGCCACCTCAGCCTAGCCCTCCCATAGCCTATCCCTAGCGGAAGCTCTACCGAAGTGCTACCCCAGCCTAGCCCTCCCATAGCCTATCTCCAGTGGAAGCTCTGCTAGAGTGCCACCTTGGCCAAAATCTGAAAGTAACTATTCCTAGCCAGAACTCTATTCGAATATCATCACAGTCAGCATCTCGCAAGAAAGGAAGTTGGAGGTCAAGACCATGTTCCCTTGAGCCGGGAGAATTTGCAAGAAAGTTCGTACTAGCATCGATCAGGGGGTCCACCCCTCTTAACCCTAAATAAGGGTCAAGCTCAGGTATAATTTTTCAACAGAATTAGTACAATGTTGACTTTATATTTTAGTGTACATAGTATTTAAAATTCAATCAATGTATATGTGTGATAACTTAGCCATGCATACATAATAGGAATAATTGTGAAAAATGTTCATTCTTAAGCATCTAGTAGGAAGACCAGTTGAACCAGGTAGATTGGGTGCCTAACACCTTCCCAATTCTATAACCTGACACTTATCCTAAATCTCTAGACAAGACCAACTTTCGGGCCCTTTTCTCAGGAATTGGGCCCACCCCCTAATGTCTTATGCCCATAATCATAGGTGGTGACTTCAAACCCCTTTTTGCATAATCTCGATCCCCATATTGGACCATCATCAAATCCTCGTCTCTAATGATGAACTTTACACTCCTGCAAAATAGGCCCGTAGGGTAAGCACACACGATATACCTCCCTCATGAAAGAGAAAGAGACGAGAGAGGATGGCATAATCATCTCTTATCTCCGGTTGCAACCCTCACAATGGTGACTCCACTGGGGATAAATGTCAAGCTTCCGACATTAGATGCTACCATTAAATGCAAGAACATTTTCCACCACATCTGTTTGAAAACATGTTTGGCTAGCCCCATGTTTGTATTGTATTTGCTAACCACATCTTGCATCATGCTCGAAGTGAAATCATTTGGTGAGGGACTCCCTGTCATGCCCACACCCTTGGGGAGGTCAGTGTATGTCATAGAGAGTACTTTGAGAGCAAATGGTAGCTGCTTCTTGTACAAGGGTGTGGGGTATTGTTAAATGGTGAGGATATTCATAATTGTGCCAGCACCCTCGGGGAGGTCCGCACACTTTATGACATTCTGAGATCGAATATGATATTCTCGCATTACACTTTTGCTCACAATCACTCACGGTTCACCACCTGTGGCCAATTCCTTAAACTCATCTGTAGCCACGAGTAATGGGCAAGGAAGTCACCCCCTTGATCACGTACCTAGCATATATAGATCCTATCAAGGAAGCCTTGTCGGTCCTATTGCATCCATTACATACTCGCATCATGTAGGAAATAGATGGAGAATGCTACGAATGCCACAAGCTAATCTATAGAATTTGTTTGAGGTCTTGAAAAGAAAATTTTCCCATGATATATTCTAGTCATAAAGAAATGCTCTCCTAAGTGGGTTTCGGATAAAAGGTGTCCTTTCAACATAGAAATGAAATATGGATGATTTGGTATACGCGATCCGGGCTGACTTCTGTTAAAGTCCCATAAAATGCCGAATTATCTAAAAGACCAGAGGAAACTAGGAGGAAGGTCACTTAGTGGGATAAGAGAAAGGAAAGCATGACTTTATTGGGATAAAAGGTGTCCTTCCTCCTTAGAAATAACATATAGATAGTTTGGCGTACACGATCTGGGTTGATTGAGAACTTATCAAAGCCTTATTATGATGTCCTCTACTACCAACATCTACGGAATTTTGATGCCGTAATAGCCACTAGCACATGTGTGGAAAATAGAATTCTGAGACAGGCCCAGTATCCAGGACCCTCCTAAGATGAAGGCAAGAAGAGTTGGACGTGGAAAGGGTTTTGAAACTATTATGGTAGGTGTTGTCCAATAGTTAGTCTCACCTATCACCTCTTCACAACCATTTGTGATACAAGCAGATGCACCCTCCCAGAAGGCCCCTCGTCTAATAAGATAATTTTCTGATTTGGGAATGCCCATGAGAGTAGTGTATGAGAAGCTAAAGTAATAAGGAATGCTAGGGACAGTGGCTCCAAAAGTAATCAGCAACCCTCCTTTAGCTTGGTATAGAGATAATGAACATTGTGTTTACCACACTCAAAAGGGGCACAACATTGAAAGATGCATAGGCCTTCTACATGCAATCCAGGACTTGGTAGACAATGAGACTATTGAAGTCAAGGTCAAGCAACCTCCCAATGTTAACACCAATCCACTCCCTAACCATGTAAACAATCTAGATGAGGAAGCAACTGAAAGTGATCCCACTTAGTTGATCACCCCCCGATCTCAGAAGAGTCATATGAATGCTTGTGCTTGTAGAAAAGTCATGAGTCAAAGGGCCAGAATCATGAGGACTCCCAAAAGAAGATAGTCATCAGAAAAAGAATAAGAAGATTAGACTCCCATTGTTCATCCTTCCTCATCAACAGAAGAATTCACCATACCATATTACCAACCTCCATTATATCATCAACCTTCACCATATTACTAACCTCCACTATACCATCAACCTTCACCACACCATCAAAGAGAAGGGACTTCCTCATCTTATCACCCCAATCTTCATATCCAACCTCTCACATCACATCACCTTCATACCACCCCATTTCGTATCCCTCATCACCCTCCATAGACACCTAATTTTATCACCCTTCTCCAACTATGATGAGTTACGGATCGTGGACATGACCCATTGCTTCCGATTAATAGAGGTCATGATTAACTGTGGTAACCATATCCATGAATACTTCATACCTATCCAAAAACCTCAAAAATTTTATACGAGAGAGAAGAGGGTCCAATTATGACTTTTTATATATAAAGGAATCTAATAAGAATGACCATATGGATGGATAGTACCCAAAATCACTATCCTAACGATATATGGTACGTCAAAATCAGACGGTCGGATCTCCCATAATCGCTCCTAAAAATTCACACATAGGTGTGCACATCCCCGGGTTGACCAGCTAGCCAGCTAGCCAGCCAGCCAGCCAATTAGCCAATTAGCTAGCTAGCCAACCAGCTAACCAGCCAGCAAGCCTACTAGTAGGCTAGCCTCACACACATATCATATATATTGGCCAACCAGTCAACCAGCCAGCCTGCGCTCCCCTATCACCCAGCCCATGTGCCCTCATGTGCCAACCCGTATGCACCCGCACACTAGCCTGTGTGCTCCTATTGCCTAGCCCTTAAGTCCTTGCATGCCAGCCCATGTGCCCCTGTGCTCCAGCTTGCCCGTCCTTGTCGCCCAACCCATACGCCCCCATGTACTAGCCTACATGCCCCTGCTGCTTAGCCTATGTGCCCCTACGTGCTAACCGATGCTCCCTTGCACGCCATCCTGCACACCCCTGTCACCAAGCCTATGCGCCCCTACATGCCAGCCAACAAAACCCCGTACACTAACCTATGCGGCCCTGTCGCCCAGCCCATATGCCCCCACGTGCCACCCTACGCACCCAACCACCTGACCCACGCGCCTGTTGCCTGTCAGCTCTGTGTATGTGCCCGACCTACCCTATATACCAATGCATGCCCTGTGTACACCTGCCTAGCCTCGTTTGCCACCATCAATGGCCAGAATTTGTGTTCCACTGACCCGATGGGTGAAAAGATTTCTCTTTAGCTACGTATGTATTTTACACTACCCTGCTAGCATATGTGAGGGTCGTGGTCGGAGGAATGGACTATGCATCCCCCCATCCTCTCTCCTCTCTTTTTCTTCACTTTTACATAAGGGGAGGGGTTTATGTCAGGGTTTGCTTTGCTTACGGGCCCAGCACTACCGTATTGCCTCTTGGAGATACATGCAGGCCTATTTTGCAAGAGTGTAAAATTCATCATTTGAGATAGGGGCTTTGATGATGGTCTAATTCGGGGATTGGGATCATACAAATCGGGTTTGGAGTTACCACCTAGGGTTATGGGCCTAGGACCGAGGAGTGGGCCTGATTCCTAAGAAAATGGCCTAAAATTTGGTCTGATCTAGAGATTTAGGTAAGTGTCAGGTTACAGCATTTGGAAGGTGTTAAGCACCCAATCTGCTCGGTTCAACCGATCTTTTTGCTAGATGCTTAAGAATGAATATTTTTTATAATTATTACTATTCTACATATATGGCTAAGTTATCACACATATATACATTAATTGGATTCAAACTACTATATACACTAAAATAAGGCATGTATAAAGTCTACATTATGATGAGTTGGTTGAGAAATTATACCTGAACTTAACCCTTATTTTGGGTCAATAGGGGTGGGCCCCTGACTAGTACTAGTTCAAACTGTCTTTCGTGTTCTTCTGGCTCAGGGGAAGATGGTCTTGACCTCCAACTTTCTTTCTTAAGAGATTCTGATTGTGATGGTATTCGGATAGAGTTTCAGCTAGGAATGGTCACTTTCGGATTTGGATTCAGACAGAGCTTTGGCATGGGAAGGCTATTTCCAGATTTGGATTCAGACAAAGCTTCGGCTAGGGAAGGCTATTTTCGGGCTTGAGATAAGGTGGCACTCTGGCAGAGCTTCAGCTAGGGAGGGCTATTCTGAATTTGGGATGAGGTGGCATTCTGGTAGAGCTTCCGCTGGGGATAGACTAAGGGAGGGCTAGGCTAAGGTGGCACTTCGACAGAGCTTCTGCTGGGAATGGCTATTTCTGGAAAGATTTCAGGGACACACACACAAGGGTTCAGCTAGGAATGGCTATTCTGGAAAGATTTCAGAGACACTCGGATAGGGCTTCAGCTAGGAATGGCTATTTCTGAAAAGAAATGGACTGACCTAAAAATGAATTGAAGAACTCCAAAGTCTCGAAGAACACTTTGAAGATCTGAACAGAGTTTCAGATCTTAACAAAGATCTCTTCGTAGATCCAAAGAACCTCAAAAAGGGGGGTTTCTATCTCAGGAATGCTTAAGAACACTGAAGAACACTCAAGGGAGGTGGCTCAAGAACATACTATTTTTGACTAAAAACTGGATCTAACTAAGAGTCTGGAATGAAGATCTTCAAGATCCCGAAGAATACTTCAGAGATTCGAATGAGTTTTTGGATCTTGATGAAGATCGCTCCGAGGATCAGAAGAAAACCAAGAGGGGGAGGGGAGGAAAATTTCACTATGAAAGAGAGAAAGGGGATTCTGGTCTTAGTCCATTTTTTCTAAGGGTGGGGGGTATTTATAGTTTTTTTCGGCTAAACAGGAGAAGGGGAATCCATTTATCCAGTGGACGGAAGGGGGGTTCTTGCCTAAAGTGAAGAGATAGGATTTTTGTCTAGTGGGTAAAGGGGGGATTGAAGGCAAAAATGGATGGGGAGGGCTTTTGTCCGATGGGTAAAAGGGGGTTTTTGAAAAAATGGGAGGAGAGAGAAATTTTAGCCTAAAAAGGTGATTTTTGGAAAAACGGGAGGATGGAGAAATTTTAGCTGAAAAAGGTAATTTTCAAAAAAATAGAAGGAGAGAGAATGTTTAGCTAGAAAAAGGTGGTTTTCAAAAAAGCAAGAGGATAGAGAAAGTTTAGCTGAAAAAAGGTAATTTTTTAAAAATAAGAGAGAAAGTTTAGCCAAAAAAAGGTAGTTTTCAGAAAAGCGAGAGGAGAAGAAAGTTTAGTTGAAAAAAGGTAATTTTTAGAAAAGCAGGAGGAGAGAGAAAGTTTAGCCAGAAAAGGAAGTTTTCAGAAAAAAGGGGGAAGAGAGAAAGTTTGGGCAGGTAGTGCAGGTGATGTCACGGGTGTATGACGGATGACGTATGGGTAATGGCCGAGGTGGTGCAAGCAGTGGGCAGCAGTGGGCAGTAGGGTGGGCAGCAGTGGGCGGCAGGGGTGGGCAACAATGGGTGGTAGTGGGCAGCAGTGGGTAGCTGTGGGAAGCAAGGTTGGCAAGGCCGCGGGCCTATGCCCAAGGGGGCACAGGCCAGTGCCACGGGGGCGCTAGTTTGTGCCTACTGGGGTGCAGGCCAGCAGGCCCAAGGGCAGCATGGGCTGCAGGGTTGCAAGGCCACTAGCCTGTGTCCGTGGGGGAACAAGCCATCAGGCCCAAGGGTGGCAGGAGTGTGTGTGTGGCCTTGGGGCTGGGCATAGCTACGTGCATGGTATGGCGGCATGCATGTGTGGATGTGTGCATGTGCTGTATGCTGCAGCCATGCACCCAGCCATGGACAATAGCCAAAGGTAGTAACCACTCGCGCGGGCTAGCCCTTTGGTCCAGTTATTGTAGCGTGCGCATGATTATGGGTTTTTTCGGTGATGATTAAGGGAGATCCATTAGTCCAATTTTGGCGTATCATATATCACCTAAATTGTATTTTTAAGCACTATTCATCTGTACGGTCATCTTGACCAGATTCCCTTAGTCAAAAATGGACCTTCTCTCTCTCCCACACGGGGTTTCTAGGGTTTCAGATTGGGGAATGTCTTTATCAGCATCTCTGTCGGTTGGAAGCCTAGAAGTCATGCCCAAGATCCATATTTCATCATAGCCAAAGGAGGGTGACAAAATTACGTGTCTATAGAATGCCCCTCTTTGGCCGAGGCCTATGCCAACTGCCGAAGGGCAAAGAAAAGAATGACCACATTTTTTCACCGGAGTATATAATGCCGTCATCTTGCTCAGTTATGACAGAGTTGAAAAAATGCAACAGATAATATCTCTATAATTTTAGGACTTACCTGGGTTGCCAATTGGGGGAAAGGAATTCGCTGCTCTTCCAATCCTACAAACAAAAGTTAGTACTTTGATCCTGATTCTTCCTTAGTTGGGCTTTGCATGTGCCAGTTCAGTGAATATGGTCTCTAGGCTGCATCTTTCGAGCCAATCTGGACTATCTGGGACCATTGGTTACAAGAGAAGAATTCGCTGCTCTTCCAATCTTTCAACAAGTAAAAAATGTTTGATTCTTTGGTTTTCCTTAGCTGGGCTTCACATGTGCCAGTCCAGGGATTTGGTTTATAAGATCTGGCCACTCAGATCTGACTCAAAGAAAATGGGCCTCCTGGGGCCGAATAAATGTGATTGCGTCACCTAGGGCGACTCAATGGGATTGGGCCGCCTGGGGCCAATTCAATGGGATTGGGCTGCCTGGAGCCAGGTAAATTATGTCTTCTCTTGATTTTTTCTTGATTCTTGATTTTTGGTTTAAAATTTGATTCTTGATGTTGATTTGGAATCTTAAAATTTTATTTTTTCATTTTATTGTTTTTTTATTATAAAATGGGTCCCCTCCCCTGTTCATTCTTCATTCTAACTTCTAAGTGAAGTGAGTTCCTAAAACCCTCTGGTTTTTCTTGAATTTTTTCCTTTCGTTCATGAAATTTGTTCTTGGTGTTCTTCATTTTGCTTTTAGAGTTCTTGAAGATATTCTTCTTGTTCTTGAGGGAGGAGCCATTTAGAGAATTTGACATTTCTTGAGGGAGGAGCCATTTAGAGAATTTGACATTCTTATAGGCTTTTGTGCAAGTTGGGAAACTTTCTGGGGCTTTTTACAATTTAAAAAAGTTTTTAGGGTTTTTTGTAATTTCTGAAAATATGGCTGAAAGGAGGAAGAGGGAGACTCTAGGAGAGGTTCAGCTCGAGAGTTGCAATAGTCTTTCCCCCAGGGATGAGGGCCTGGCCGATTGGTATTCCGGGCAAACCCTTCGCAATAGCTAGAATCACATCTGCAACTCCATATGGGGTTCTTGGGTAAGTCTTTACATTTCATTCATTATTTTGATCATCTTTTATTCCTGTTTTGTATTTTTTTTGCTTTTAATCTTCTTTTTTTTATTATTTATTTATTATTTCCATTAGTGTGGGGGAAGGAAACACCTACCTTGGCCTCCTATGGCCATCCGAACATGGTTCAGTCCTAACATAGGATGCTCCCTCGCATGGTGAGGAAGATGGTTGAGGATACTTATATATGCCGGCTAGCCCTTGTAGAGACCTAAAAGTTTAATCCGACATTGGTGAGGGCCCTGATGGAGCAGTGGTCGCCGAGTACTCACACTTTCCACCTTCCTGTTGGCGAGATCACCATTACCCCTATATGCTTCTATGCCTTGACAAGCATTCCATTTGGGGGTAGAACTATGACCCTACCCACAGGATTCCCGATTACCAGGGAGTTCACAGATCTAACCAGTATCACCATTAAAGCCAGCCATATGTGCATCCGTCTAGGGGAGATTAGTGCCCAATGGTAGAAAGTCAGCCTAGGGGAGAATCCAGGCAACATATCTCAGAAAGCACGTTCCTTCCTGTTGTTTTTCGGGTCAGTGCCTCTTTAGTGACCTCCAAGGGGGAGTGGATCTCCGCCTGGTGTACTTCTTCAAAGATCGTTCCACAGTAGATACCTAGGACTGGGGCAGGGCAGCCTAGGCCATTTCTCCTGCAGTCCTTGGACCTGTTGTCCTATGGGGATAGGGGCCTCAAGGGAGCAGGCTACATCATCCAGGTAACTTTCCTTCTCATATCTATTTTCTTCTAGTCATTTGGTCTATACTTTCTTACTTTGATTTCTTGAAACAACCCTGGTGTTTTGAGCACCTAGGAACCATAACCCCTAAACAGAGGGATCTTGAGACATTCTTCTTCCCCCTACCCACAAGGTGGGGAGATAACTAAGTGATCCAGGCCTGACACTATCCTTCGGGGACCACTGCTTGTTCTCTTTTGAATGATCTCACTAAGGTATGCCATGTCTGACATTAAAATTCTATTTTCCTGATGTTGTTCTTACCCTTCCTTGGTTGTATAGGTTACTTGGAGACCATTCCATGACCTTGTGTTTTCGGATTCCGAGAGAGTCACCTTGGCTCATCAATTGTCTGAGAATTGAGTCCTTTTCCATGGCATGTGGGGCCATGCTTGGTATTTAGAAGAGAGAGTAGTACCCCAGGGGTCAGACATCGATCCATGCCCTTCTCTTGATCTTCCTCCACCCACTATGCATTGTCCAGAGATTGTCCTTGCAAACGAGATGAAGTACTTGGCTAACGAACTATAGGAGGACTCCTTTCTTGATCCGGATAGGGACTATGGAGCCTTCCTGGAGGAGGAAACAGTGTGCACCTCTCTCTGTCACAATGGTCCAGTTGTATGTTGCCCTTTCTTGAGTATTTCCTACAGATTATTTCTTGTTTTGGTCTTAACTGACATTCTTCCAGGGGAGAGTGAGATGCGTAGATCCTTCTGCTGTTCAGTCACATACCAGTGCTACCGATCCTTCACAAGCAGGGCGCTCTACCACTGACGATAGATCTCTTAGGGTTGCTAACGTCTCCTTTCATGGCTTCCCTGCCTAGACCTATCCCAACGCAGCAACCCTAGTCTCCCACATCTTCTGAAGCCGAACACAGATGTAGACACTTCCCTTGGGCTACCTATTCCTTATGATTATGTGAGTATCTGATCATTTTCCAATTAATTCTTGATTTCCTTTGGCTGATATGCTCTTTATCAGGTGTCCTCGGAGGTCTATACTAAGATTAGGAGGATACACTATGGCCTGTGCGAGGTGATAGTTGCCAAGGATCAGGAGATTGCTAGGTATGGTGCACTGATGGAGGACCTGACCCAGAAACTAGAGTAGGTTGGAGTAGCATCTGTGGACTCCCCGATGCTTCATGAGGATGGTTCAGAGTATGGTTCAGATGATGGATTCTAACCTATAGGGATTTGTTCCTGTATTTCCTGCAAACACAAACATATGGATATTTTCTTTCGTTTTTCTTTTTCCCTCCCCTTGTTTGTTCATTATTTTGTTTCATCATCTCAATGAAAGCTTACTTTTGGCACAAAGAAAAACTTTCTTCTTTTTTTTTTTTTGTTTGCTTCCAATGCTTAGGCACAATCAATTCCATAACTCAAGTCATAATTAGAATAATCGGGATAACATGAAAATCCAAATACTTCCTCATTCCATTACCAAGTGAATTACATGAAAAGGGAGACCACTTTCCTACCACAAATGGGATAGGTGAACAACAAGATGGGGAGACAATTCTTGAGGTGGGTGAAAGTTCACTAACTCTTTTGGGTCCGTCTCCTCGAGCCCATATTGTTGGCTAATGTACATAGGCAAATAAAAGGACGTGTGTGTCAATCCCATCAATTTGACATAGTTGTGGCCAGGGGTCTTCATCAGAAAATCTTCTTGTGGCTTCTTTGGGCACCTCCACGTGATATCCTGCACAATCCATTTCTGTAGGTACTTTTCCCAATCGGTGATAAGGTTGAATTCCAGAACTTCTCTCTTATCCCGGTAACAAAAAACTCTGAGTGGGCTTCCTTTAATGGTGTGGTGAGCTTCAGTTTCTCGAGGAGCCAAATCTGAAAAATAGCAGGACTTCCCTAATAATGATCTAGTTTGAATTTATGGCCATAGCTAATGTCATCAATTCCCATGAACATTTCTACAACAACTGTAGGGACGATGTCACCTCCCTTCTTCAACTGCTTTACTACCTCGATCAGAATAGATGGTGCACCATGCCCGGGAGTGTAGAGAACATAATGAGCTATCATGCAAAGTAAATAAGCATCCAGGGATCACTGCTGATGGATTCCTCCCATTGGTAGATATTGGATGAAGATCTGAGCCACCTTTAGAATGTCAATCTTCCCATACTTGACAAACTACTTTACTTCTTCTTCTTTCCATTCGAAGAAATTCTAAATTTCCTCTAAGCAATCTTTCTTCTAAGAGGGTTAGAACAAACTGCCTTTGGGTGGAGATAGCATACAAATCCAAAATTCTTCCAAAGTTGGGCAAATTTCCACTAATCCAAACTGAAATAGATACAGGTCAGCATCCCAGTGTTGAGGCACCTATCGGGGTAATTGGTGATGTGGTTTCACACATCCAACTTGACTAAGAAATGACACATTCATAGATTCTAGCAATCCTGGTGCCCTCATATTTATGTCTAAGGTCCATTTTCTTAACGTCTTATCCAATGAGCCCATGAATTTTCCTGAAACCAATACAAACAATGAGGTATGATGATTTATTAAAGCATTAATCATTTGCTAATGATTCAAAGAAGCCTTTACCACTATTGCGTCAAGCTCTTGTTTCTTTCTTTTGACTTTGACTGATCAAGGGTGGAGAATAAACTGGCCTTGATAAACTGGTGCCAGGTGATGATTTTCTTTTAGGGGATAGAATCCTGGATAGGAATGGATGGACTATAGGTGAATGACAGATACCTAATGGCCTTACATGCCAAATGACGATTCTTGGGGGATAGAATCCTGGATAAGAAGTAACGGACCAATGGGTGGATGAAAGATACCTAATGGCCTTTCATGCCAAATGGCGATTCTTGGGGGACACAAACTATGATGATCTTTTAAGATACCTTGATTATTAATTTAGGAACTAATTTATCGCCTTTAGATGATTGAGACCGCACTTGCACATGTCAAGTTGCCTACGTATCCCTCGAAAGGAATCAGGTCTGATGAAGTTCAAGTTATTCATCTTTTTAGACATAATATTTCTTAAGTTGATCCATGTTGACCAGTCCGGGTATTTCTTCGCCATTGTGGTCCATGAGCTTCATAGCTTTGCCTGATAGAATTTCTTTGGCAGTGAATGGGCCACTCCAGTTGGGCCTGAATTTTTCTCTTGGGTCATGAATAGGGGCTCTTTGTTCCTGAAGAACAAGTTCACCCACCTCTATGTGACAGGGCTTCACATTCTTGTTGAAGGCCTGGGCCATTCTCAATTGATATTTCTTCAGATTATCCATAGCTTTCATATGCCTTTCGTCGAGAAAGTTGAGCTCATCATGTTTGGACTTCACCCATTCTCCTTTAGGTAGATGACTATCAAGGAGTACCCTCAGGGATGGTACCAAGATTTTCACGGGTAGAACTATCTCAACCTCATAAACCATAGAGAAAGGGGTTGCCCTGATCATACAGAAGTCTGGTATGCCCATAAGGCAAGGGGTAACTTATCAATCCAATCCTTGTGTGTTTTTACCATTTTCTATAGGATAACTTTGATGTTCTTGTTGGCTGCCTCTACTGCCCCATTAGTCTGCAGCTTGTAAGTGGTAGATCAATGCCTTCTGATACCAAACTTTTTGTAGATTTTGTTGGTCTTGCTCCAGAAATGGGATCCCTGATCTGATATCAATTCTTGAGGTACTCCATATCACGCAATGATATTTTCTTAGATGAATTTGGCCACCTTAGTAGATGTGAGGACTACATAGGACTGAGCTTCTACCCACCTGGTAAAATAATCAATGGCTACCAAGATGAACTCGTGGCCATTAGATGCTTTAGGGTTTACTTTTCCAATGATATCAATGCCCCAAGTAGAGAATGGCCAAGGTGAACTGAGCGAATGCAGCTCGGTTAGCGGGATATGTATGATGTTAGCAAATATCTGACACTTGTGGCATTTTCTGACAAAGTCCACGCAATCTGCTTCCATCATGTTCCAGTAATATCCCAGCCTGAGGATCTTCTTGATAACATCTTAGCATTCATGTGGGGTCCACAAAGACCTTGATGAATTTCTTCCATGATTGTTGTACCTTGTTCCTCATCTACACACAACAACTGTTTTCCATCATAGGACCTCTTGTATTCCGTCATAGGATCTCTGGGATACCGATCTTCATGTATTTTGATTTGGGTTGGTAGAGACTTGTCCAACTCGATTTGGGTTGGTAAAGACTTGTCTAACTCTTGAAGAATTATGAGTTTATATGTTATCTCCACCCAAGGGTAAGTTGATCCAACCATCTTTGAAGAAAGATTACTCAAAGGAAATTCAAGATTTCTTTAGATAGAAGGATGAGAAAGTGAAGCAATTCGTTAGATATGGGAAGTTTGACATCCTAAAGGTGGCCAGGATCTTCATTCAATACCTACCACTAGGGGAAATCCATTAGCAAAGATCACATGATGCTTACCTTTTATGCATGATAGCTCGCCATGTTCTCCAAACTCCTAGATGTGGTGCATCACTTGTTCTGATGGAGGTGGTAAAGCAATTAAGAAAGGAAGAGATATCATTCCTATAGTCCTTGCAGAGACATTCAAGGGGCTTTATGACATAAGTCATAGCCGTAGATTTGGACTCGATCATTATCATGGAAGTCCCACCACTTTTCAACTTTGGCTGCTTGAAAAGTTGAAGCTGGTTAGACCATTAAATGGAGGTCAACTCGGAACCCTTTGTTACCAAGACAAAAGGGAGGTCCCAGAATTCAAACACATTGTTGATTGGGAGGAGTACCTACAAGGAAGAACTACAATGGGCATTACATGGAGATTCTCAGGGAAGCCACAGGAAGATTTTTTGATGAAGATCCCTGGATACAATTACATCAGGTTGATGGGATTGACTCATACGTCTTTTTACTTGCCCACTTACGTCAGCCGACAGTATGGACTGAAAGTAGATGATCCCGAGGAGTTGGTGAACTTTTACCTACCTCAAGAATTGTCTCCCTATATTGTTACCTATCTATCCCATTTATGATAGGAAAGTTATTTTCTCGTATTCACTTGATAGTAAAATGAGGAAATATTTGTATAGTTGTGTTATCCCCATTATTCTAATGAAAATTTGAGTTGTGGAATTAATTATTCCCAAACGTTCCAAACCACAGATAAAAGGAAATTTGCTTTGTGCCAAAGATAAGTTTCCATTCATAAAATGCTAAAATGAACAAACAGGGGAGGGAAAAAAATGATGTACATATCTTTGTTCTTGCAGGAACTATAGGAACAAATCCCTAAGAGTCAAAATCCTCATCTGAACCATAGTAAGAGTCGCCCTCACAAAATGGTGAGGAGTCTGTGGGTGTCAATCCCGAATTTGCCAACCTTCGGGTCAAATCCTGAATCTGTGCTTGCAGCTGGGTGTTCTCCTGCTGATAGAAGCTGACTCGGTTCTCTAAGGCAACAATCCTTCCATCCTAAGGAATATGAGATATGGTCAAGAAATGGGTAATAAAAGAAGAAGAAAAAGAAGAGAGAAGAGGAAAGGTTCACCACCTCACACAAGCCTTGATGCATCCTCTGAATCTTGGTATAGACCTCCGGAGACACCTGAGAAGGAACATATAAGCCAAAGAAGGTTAAAAGCCAAGCGAACGAAGGATGATTAGATACTCACATAATCGTATGGAATGGGCAGCCCGAGGGAAGCATCTATGTCTATTCTTTGCCTCAAAAGATGGGGAATGCTAGGAATGGCTGTGTTGGGATATGACCAACCTGGGAAGCATTGGAAGGGAATGGTGGCTATCCTAAGGGATTCACCTACACTAGTAGAAGGTTCGGCTTGGGATAACCCAATAGCATTAACATGTGATTGAATGGTAGAAAGGTCTACATGCCATGTTCTCCCTGACAGAACATTAATCAAGGCTAAAAGGAATTGAAGACTAAAGGTGATACTCAAGGAAGAGCAACATACCACTGGACCATCGAGACCAAGAGGGGTACAAACAGTCTCTTCCTCAAGGAAAGTCTTGTAATCCTTATCCTGCTCAAGGAATGAATCATCCCATACTCCATTGGCCAGTGTCTCAATTTGGTCCACAAGAATGCACTCCGGATATTGCATGGTTGGTGGAGGAAGACAAGGAGAGAAGTGTGTATCAATATCATACCATTAAGGTATGACCCTCTCTCCTAAGTACCAGGCATGACCCCATATACCCCTGAACAGGACTTGGTTCTCTGATAAATATCTAGCCCTAGTAACTTCATCATGGTCTAGGAAGATAACAGGATGGAATGGTCTCCAAATGCCCTGCAAATTCAAGAAAAAATAAGTACGGCACAAGACGTAAGGAAATTTAATGACAAAGCATGTCATACCTCTGTAAGACCATTCAGGAAAGAATGAGCAGTAGTCCCTGGAGGATAGTGCCAGACCCTACGTAATAGGCCATCTCCCCATCTCATAGCTACGATAAAGGGCAATGCTTGAGGGTCCTTCAGTATGGAAGCCATAATCTCCAGATGATTGTAGCACCAGGGCTGATTTGAAACATAAAAGTGAAAAAATGCAACCAAATGAAAAGAAATGAGTACAAGAACAAGAGATTACCTGGAGAATGAAGCCCACTCCCTTGAGACCTCGGTCCCTATATGATAACAGATCCAAAGATCGCAGCAAATATGCATAAGCAGCCCCACCCCAATCCCAGGGTGTCCACATCCCAGAGATTCCGAAAGAAGGTAGCCATGCGAATGTCTACCACGCCTCGGAGGTCACCGAAGAGACATTGACCCACAATGAAGAAAAGGAAAAAACGGGTCACCTATGCCAAGTTACCAAGGTTTACCCCAAGGCCGGCCCTCCACCAATGAGCACTATTCTTGCCAAGGCGGATGTATGTCTGATCACCCTTGATATCTATGCCTGTCAAATCCGTGAACTCCCAAGCTATCAAAGTCTCAGGAAGGGTTAAGGGCCTCTCCCTAAATGGTATGTCTATCAAAGCATAAAAGCATAAGGGCATGATGGTAATATCGCTAATAGGAAGATGGAAGGAGTGAGTATTCGGCCACCACCGCTCCATCAGGGCCCCCACCAACACCGAGCTGAATTTCCTAGTCTCTATGAAAGCTAATCGACTCAGGTATGATGAGTTAACCATCTCCTTCACTCTATAGGGGAGCATCCTATACCAATCTCGAGCTGTGTTGGGATGGCCATATCTAGCCAAGGTCGATGGTTTGGTACTTCTCCACCATGCTTTTAAAAAAAAATGATAAAAGAAAGCAAAACAATAATGAATGAATAAAGAAAAATAAAATGCAATGACTTACCCATGAACCCCATACTGAGTTGCAGACATGATTATGAGTATTGTGAAGTGTCGGTCAGGATTACCAGTCCATAAGGCCCTCATCCCCTTGAGAAGAGTTACTACAACCATCCAACTGGACCTCTCCACAAGTCTTTCTCTTTTTTCTCTCAGCCATATTTCCCAAAATCACAAAGAACCCCAAGAAGTTCCATAATTTACAAAGAAGCCCAAAACGATGTCAAATTCTCCAAATGACTCCTTCCTCAAGAACTATGAAGATCTTCAAAAGGAAGATCAAGAACTTCAAAGGAAAATTTGAAGATCTTCGGAAAAAATTTCAAGAAACCCGAAAAATGCAAAAAGCTTTAGTTCTTCGAGAAGATTCAAAAACCCGAGCTCACTCACTCACAAATCGTTCCCAACTCAGAAATATCAGAATGGAGGATGAACAGGAGGGGGGACCATTTTATGGGTAAAAAATTTGTTTTCAAAAAAAAAAAAACTTTGAGATTCCAACCAAGGTGCAAAAAAAAAAAAAAAAAAAAAAAAAAAAAAAAAAAAAAAAAAAAAAACTTACCACCAATGCCGAGTTCAAAATTATTTCTTGTGATAGATGAAAATTATATCGCATGAAAGTTAAAGGAAAAAATCAAGAGGAAGGTAAAATCCAAATTTATGTGGTAGGTAGAAATTATATCACATGAAAAGGGGAAGGTAAAAGTAAAAAAAAAAGAAAAGAAAAAAATCAAAAGCAAAAGAGCAAAATTCCAAATAAAAAACAAAGATCAAGATTCCAAACCAAGAGCAAAGTGTAAAATTCCAAATCGAAAGCAAAGAGCAAGATTCCAAATCAAAAACCCAAAATTCAAGACTCCAATCTCTTGGTTCAAAATCAAGAACCCCAATCAAGGGACAAAAGAGAAATCAAGAAAAAAAACAATTTCATTGAACCGGCCCCACGTGGCCCAATTTCATTGACGTGGCCTCAAGTGGCCCAATTGCATTGACTCGGCCCTAAGTGGCCCAATTTCATTGACCCAACCCCAAGTGGCCCAATTTCATTACAATTTCATTAAACTGGCCCCAGGTGGCCCAATCTCATTTAACCTAGCCCCAGGTGACCCAATTGCATTGAATCTGCCCCAGGTGGCCTAATTTCATTAAATTGGCCCTAGGTGGCCCAATCTCTTTGAGTCGGCTCCGAGTGGCTCGATCTCATTAATGAATTCCCTGGGTTGGCATATGGAAGCCCAGCCAAGGAAAATTCAGGAATCTAAATGTTTTCTTGTACAAGATTGAAAGAGCAACAAATTTCTTTCTTGTAATCAGAGTTCCCAAATAGCCCAGATTGGGTCAAAAAACCTAGCCTGGAGACCAAACCCCCTAGACTAGCACATGGAAGCCTAGTATAAGATCAAGTACTAACATCTTTTCCAAGATTGGAAGACGAGCAAATTTTTTTCCTACAAATTGGTGACCCAGATAAGTCTCAAACTTTAAAGTAGCTAAAAGATATTACCTGTTGCATTTTTCAACTCTGTCATCAATGATCAAAATGACAGAAGTACATGCTCTGGGTGATAAAATGTGGTTGTTCTTTTCTTTGCCCTTTGGCTATTGGCACAAGCCTCGGCCAAAAATGGGCATTCTGTAGACACCTAATTTTGTCACTCTCTTCCGACTATGATGAATTACAGATCATGGACATGATCCCTTGCTTCCAATTGACAGAGGTGACGATTAACTGTGGTAACCCTATCCATGAACACTTCATACCTATCCAAAAACCCCAGAAATCCGATGTGGGAGAGAAGAGGGTCCAATTATGACTTTTTATATATAATGGAATCCAATCAGAATGACCATATGGATGGATAGTACTCAAAATTACAATCTCTCATAATCACTCCTGGAAATTCACACCTAGTTGCATGCATCCCCACCCCGACCAGCTAGCCAGTCAGCCAACTAACTAGTCAGCAGACCAGCCTCACATGCACACTGTGCATTCTGGCCACCCAGTCAACTAGCCTACACATCCCTACTACCCAGCCTATGCACCCCCGCGTGCCAGTCTGTGCCCCCTCGAGCCCCAACCTGTGTACTCCTGTTGCCTAGTCCTTGTGCCCCCGCATGCCAGCCTGCGCGCCCCCACACGCCAGCCTATACGCCCCTGTCGCCTAGCCCATAGGCCCTGTGTGCCAACCCGCGTGCCCCCACGCACTAGCTTGTGCACCCTTGTTGCCCAGCCCGTATGTCCCCGCATGCCTGCCTACACACCCCTGCCGCCCAGCCCATGCATCCCCGCGTGCCAACCCATGAGCCCATATGCCCGCTAACTACCAGCCTTGTGTGTGCACCCAACCTGTCTTATGCAACCATGCATGCCCCATGTACCCCTGCCCAACCTCATGTGTCACTGTCAATGGCCAGAATTTGTGTTTCGTAGACCTGGTGGGTGAAGAGATTTTCTCTTTGCCTGCTTATGTATTTTACACTGCCCCGTTAGCATACCCTACTCTGCAACCTCCCATTGGTCCAAAAAAGAATCTTTTTACCTTATTGGTCCCAAAAAGTTACCTTTCCCTACATTGGCCAAAGAAATTTACCCTCTACCCCATTGGTCCAAAATTTCTTACTTTCATTCTATTGGTGTAAAAAAATCACTTTTTCCCCCATTGACTAAGGGAATTCCCTTTCCCTCCACATTGGATCAAGAATTCTATAAATAACCCCTCCCTTTGGTTTTTCACATCACAACACCACAACATCCAAGTCTCCAAGAGAGCATTCTTGTTAGAGAAGCTTTGCCCTCTCTCCTCCCCTTTCCCTCTTGAGATTTTTCAAGTCTTGGGATCGATCATCATAAGATCCAAAGTGTTCTTTAGATCTTCGAAGTGTTCTTCGAGCCTTCGAAACTCTTCAACCCTTAGCCTTCTTTAAGTCAGATTTTGCGTAGAAGAAAATTTTCCCTAGTCTCCCATCCCCTCTTGAGGTTCTTCCAGTCTTCTTTGGATCTTCAAAGTATTCTTTGGGCCTTCAAAGTTCTTCAATCCTTAGGATTAGCCTATCCTTAGTGAAAGCTCTATCGGAGTGCCACCTCAACCTAGCCCTCCCATAGCCTATTCCCAGTGGAAGCTCTGCCGCATCGACACCTCAGCAAAAATCCAAAAGTAGCCCCTCCCTAGCAAAAGCTCTACTGAATATACCTTGGCCTAAAACCTAAAAGTAACCATTCCTAGCTGAAACTCTGTCCAAATATCACCACAGTCAATGTCTCTCAAAAAAGGAAGTTGGAAGTCAAGACCATCTTCCCTTGAGCCAAGAGAATCCAAAAAACAACTTGTGCTGGCACTAATTGGGGTCCCACCCCTCTTGACCCAAAACAAGGGTCAAGCTCAGGTATAATTTCTCAACAAAATTAGCACAATGTAGACTTTATATTGACCTTGTTTTAGTGTATATAGTTATTTAAATTCAGTTAATATATATGTGTGATAGCTTAGCCATGTATGTGGAATAGGAATAATTATGGAAAATATTCATTCTTAAGCGTCTAGTAGGAAGACCGGTTGAACCGGGTAGATTGGGTGCCTAACACCTTCCTAATTCTACAACCTGACACTTACCCTAAATCTCTAGACCAAACCAACTTTTGG
The DNA here is from genome assembly GCF_013358625.1 of Macadamia integrifolia. Taxonomy (NCBI): domain Eukaryota; kingdom Viridiplantae; phylum Streptophyta; class Magnoliopsida; order Proteales; family Proteaceae; genus Macadamia; species Macadamia integrifolia. The sequence goes on along the minus strand of NW_024868221.1, from coordinate 218,328 downwards.
GCCCTTTTCTTAGGAATTGGGCCCACCCCCGGGTCCTAGGCCCAGGATCCTAGGTGGTGACTCCAAACCCTTTTGCATGATCCTGATCCCTGTATTAGACCATCATCAAATCCCCATCTCGAATAACGAATTTTACACTCCTATAAAATAGGCCCCCACGTATCTCCAAACGATGATACGGCGGAGCATAGCCTATGGGTAAGCACACACCACACACCCCTCCCTCATGAAAGAGAAAGAGAGGAGAGAGGATGGAACAACTTAAAGTCCTTCCCTCTCCACAAAGGAGGAGAGGATCTCTCGTCTTCCGGCCGTTATCCTCACACCCTCATACCAATCCCATTCTTAAGGCTCAGTGTACAACCTAAAAGAAGGATGGACAAATGGGTAGAATTAGAAGGATATGCTTACACTACCAGACTCCCCAAAGATGACTTTGTTAATAGGATCAATGAATGCTTTAGGAGAAAACCAGAAGGGTGATCCCACTTCTCTAATTCAACCCACTATATCTTTAGAGGATAACCCAGGGATGATTAAAGAGATTACAGATGATCTTTTCAAAGCAATAACCGCATTGGCCATAGGGGAGCAAGTTAAAGAGTATACCCCCCTAATCCACATTGGTAGTGACACAGAAGATGATGAATCAAATGAAGAATCAAATGAAGGGAAATTAGTTAAAAAAAGGATGATGACAACTATAATGAGGACGAGAGCAAAAATGAGAATGATGGAGATGACTCTAATTCTTAATATGATGATAAGTACTAGGACTGGGATGACTACCAGGGGTCTTAGCACAATGATGATGATGATGAATTAGGGTACTACTTACTAAGAGATCTGGGAGGATATTCTGTGTATGCAATCGGCTAAGATGACCCAATGGTTGATCCTACATATGCTATTTAGTCGGCACTCATAATTCATATGGAAGGATATGAGTAGGCACCTATCCAGAAGAACCATTGTACCATTGAAGAAATAACAGCAAATTTCTTAAAAGGAGAAGGAGGCCCTTTGCCATATCTACTCATCCATAGAGCCATCGAACTGCTCTTGAACTGGACAAGCATCAGGGAGAACTTCAAGTTTACTCATGCTACCGAGTTAACCAGCCCGAATACCACTGATAAAAACATCAAATCCATCATCAAGTCTGTTATCGAGTCAATTGTTGAATCTTCTGTTTATGATTATAAGTTGGCCTTCCCTCTTGAGGAAAGTCCAGAGTACGTGTATGTCGAGTCTGTTACTCCTTCTTTCATGAACGAAATTTCTAATTCCGAGTATGAATTGCCACCTTTTTCTGATGATGATCTTAATAAATATCAAGATTTAATTAAACAATGCAAACCAAAGAAGGCCAAACCCATCCGTGAGGATACCCGAGTTATTAATCTAGGAACTGACCAAAGCCTTCGAGAGGTAAAAATTGGTATCACCCTAGACAATGAAGAAGCAGAACAGATGATTAGTCTTCTAAAGGAATTTGCCAAAGACTTTGCTTGGTTGTATGAGGATATAATGGGTATAGACCCCGATATCATGCAACATTAATTGCCGACCTACCCTGGGGCAAAATCGATAAAGCAAAAGCTCCTAAGAATACGGCAAGAATAGAGTGAGAAGATCAGAGAAGAAGTTGTAAAGCAGTGGAATGCAGGGTTTGTACAAGTGGTAAAGTACCCCCAATGGTTGGCTAACATAGTACCAATGCCAAAGAAAGATGGAAAGGTACGGATATGCGTAGACTTTCGGGATCTTAACAAGGTAAGCCCTAGAGATGACTTCACCTCACATTGATGTATTGGTTGACAACACGGCGGAGCATGCCTTGTTATCATTTCTGGATGGATTCTCAGGATACAACCAAGTGAACATGCACCTAGAAGCTCGTGAGAAGACAACCTTCACCACTCGATGGTAACTTATTACTACAAGGTTATGCCTTTTCGACTAAAGAATGCTGGGGCAACTTATTAGAGAGTAGGTACGGCCATATGCATGACATGATGAACAAAGATGTGGAAGTCTATGTGGATGACATGATAGTGAAGTCAAAAGATCGATAGGGGCATATTCCGCACTAATGCGATTCTTTGAAAGGATCAAGAAATATCAACTAAAGTTGAATCTCAGAATGTGTATTCAGGGCAACAACAAGAAAGTTGTTAGGTTTCTTGGCGAGTGAAAGAGGCATTGAAGTCAACCCTATCAAGATCAAGGCAATTCAGGAAATGCCCAAACCTCGGACTGAGAAGTAAATATGAGGATTTTTGGGTTACATCCAATACATTAGTAGATTCATAGCTCAGTTGACTACAATCTGTGAACCAATTTTCAAGCTGCTGAAGAAGGATCAGCCCACAAAATGGAATGACCAATGCCAGCAAGCTTTTGATAAGATCAAAGGATACCTCATGAACCCACCAGTATTGACACCACCGGTGGAAGGAGAACCACTTCTGTTGTACTTATCCGTGGGAGAATATTCCATGGGCTCATTGCAAGCACAAAAAGAGATGGAAAAGGGGGCAGAGCATGTCATATATTACCTCAGTAAAAAGTTCCTGGAGTATGAGACATGGTACACATCTTTGGAAAGACCTTATACTGCATTGATTTAGGCAACGAAAAGGTTACGACACTACATGGTAGCCTATCCGATACGTGTGATCTCAAGAATGGATCCATTCAAATACCTCTTTGAGAAACCAGCCTTAACAGGAAGGATGGCCCTTTGGCTACTTTTACTATCAAAGTTTCACATCACCTATGTTACTCAAAAGTCTATAAAGGGGCAAGCTATAGCTGATCATTTGGATGAACACCTCGTGAAGGATGGAAGGGTCATGGATGATGCCTTTCCTGATGAAGAGATCACAGCAATAGAGGAAGAAGACACAACTAATAAATGGCAGTTATTCTTTGATGGAGTGGCTAATCAAAAGGGGTGTGGTGCAAGAATATTGTTTGTCACTCCTAACTGCCTTTTTTTGCCTTCATCATTCCCCCTTAATTTCCCCTATACCAACAACATTGCTGAATATGAAGCTTATACTTTGGGATTCAAAACTGCTCTGACTATAGGGATAAAAAAGATCAAGGTTTACAGTGATTCATCCATTATCATTTTTCAAACGCAAGGAAAGTGAAAGACCAGAGATGAAAAGCTAAAGCCATATCAAGAACATCTGGAACAGGTGATCAGACACTTTGAGAAGATCTCGTTCGAATACTTCTAGAGAGATAACAATAGGTTTTCTGATGCCCTAGAAACCTTGGCATCTATGGTAGAATGCAACCCTATGACTAGAGTCTGACCATTCTTAGTGGAATAAAGAAGTAAGCCCATTTATCAGAATTTGGTGAACTCTCTCACTGTGGATGGTCAATCTTGGTTTGCTCACATAGTAGATTTTATCGGAGAAAGAAAGGACCTGAGTGGAGCAACTGATAGAGAAAATAAGTTTCTAAGGAGATATACCACCCAATTTATTCTTCGAGGGGACTTGTTATATAAGAGGTCCTATGATGGAATATAATTGCTGTGTGTGGATGAGAAGCAAGCGGCAATGATCATGGAGGAAATTCATCAAGGCCTTTGTGGACCCCCAGATGGATGCCAAGATGCTAACTAAGAAGATTCTCAGGCTAGGATACTATTAAAACACAATGGAAGCAGACTACGTGGCCTTTATCAAGAAATACTACAAATGTCAGATATTTGCCAATATCATACATATCCCACCAGCAAAGTTGTACTCGCTCAGTTCTCCTTGGTCATTCTCTACTTGGGGCATTGGCATCATTTGGAAGATCAAATCCAAAGCATCCAATGGCCACGAGTTCATCTTGGTAGCCATTGAATATTTTACCAAGTGGGTAGATGCTCAGTCATATGCAGTTCTCACATCTGCTAAGGTGGTGAAATTCTTTCAAGAAAATATCATTTCCCAATATGGAGTACTTCAAGAGTTGATATATTGGATCAAGGATCCCATTTCTGGGGTTAAACCGATAAGATCTCCATAAAGTTCAGTATCAAAAGGCATCTCTCTACCACCTATAAGCCATAGACCAATGGGGCAGTAGAAGCAACTAACAAGAACATGAAGGTGATCTTATAGAAAATGGTTGAAACACACAAGGATTGGGCAAACAAGTTGCCACTTGCTTTGTGGGCATATCGGACCTCTGTACGATCCTCGACAGGGGTAACTCCTTTCTCTTCGATATTTGGGGTTGAGGTGGTTCTACCCATGGAAATCCTAGTACCATCCCTAAGAGTGCTTCTTGATAGTCAATTACTTGAAGGAGAATGGGTGAAGGCCAGACACGATGAGCTCAACTTTCTTGATGAAAAGTATATGAAAGCCATGGACAACCTAAAGAAATATCAACTAAGAATGGCAAAGGCCTTCAACAAGAATGTGAAGCCTCATCACATAGAAGAGGGCGAGCTTGTTCTTCGGGAATAAAGGGTCCCAATTCGTGACCCAAGAGGGAAATTCAGGCCCAACTGGAGTGGCCCATTCACTGTCATAGAGATTCTACCAGGCAAGGCTGTGAAATTCATAGACCACAATAGAAAATAAATACCCAGACTGGTCAACATGGATCAACTCAAAAGAAATATTATGTCTAATAGGGTGAATAGCCCAAACTATGCCAGACGTGATTTCTCTTAAGGAATACGTAGGCAACTTGACATGTGCAAGTGCAGTCTCAACAATCTCAAGGCAATAAATTGGTTCCTAAATTAATAATCAAGGTATCTTAAAAGATCATCATAGTTTGTGTCCCCTAAGAATCGCCATTTGGCATACAAGGCGATTAGGTATCTATCATTCACCTATGGTCCTTCAAATTCTTATCTAAGATTCTATCCCCCAAAAGTTGCCACCCGACACCAGTTTTTTATCAAGGCCAATTTATTCCCCATCCTTGATCAATAAAGAAAAAAGAGAACTTAATGCAACAATGGTAAAGGTTTGATTATTTTAGTAGTTAATGAGTAATGCTTTGAAAAATCATCACATCTTCTCTTTGCTTGTGATAACTACAGGATAAGTCATGGGTTCCTTGGATGAGACATTGAGAAAATGGACCTTGGACATGAGCATAGTGGCACCAGGACTGCTAGAATCCATAAATATGTCAATGCTCAGCCGAATTGGGTGCATTGAGCTACATCACAATCTACTCTGACAGATACCTCAACATTGGGATGCTGATCTTTATGTATTTCGATTTGGATTGGTTGAGATCTGTCCAACTCTCGAGGAATTCTGAGTTTATATGTTATCTCCACCTAAGGGCAAGTTGATTCAACCATCTTTGAAGAAAGATCACTCAGAAAAGATTCAGGACTTTTTCGGATGAGAAAAAGATAAAATGAAGCAATTCATCAGATATGGAAAGATTGACATTCTAAAGGTGGCCATGATCTTCATTCAATACCTACCACTAGGGGGAATCCATCAGCAAAGGTCATAGGATGCTTATCTACTATGCATGATAGCTCGTTATGTTCTCCGAACTCCAGGACGTGGCGCACCAACTCTCCTAATAGAAGTGATAAATCAATTAAAGAAAGGAAGAGATATCATTCCCACAGTCCTTGCAAAGACATTCAAAGGACTTGATGACATGAGCCATAGCAATAAATTTAGACTCGATCATTATTGTGGAAGTCTCGCCATTTTCCAACTCTGGCTACTTGATAAGCTGAAGGTGAAAAAGCCATTAAATGGAGATCAACTCTAGGCTCTTGGTTACCAAAAAAGGAGGGGAGCCCCGGAATTCAAACTCATTATTAATTGGAAAGAGTACCTACAAGGAAAAGCTACAAAGGACATTGCATGAAAATTCCCAGGGAAGCCACAAGAAGATTTTCTGATAAAGTCCCCAGGCTATAACTATGTCAAGTTGATGGGATTGACTCACACATCCTTTTATTTGCCTATATATATCAGCCAACAGTATAGGCTCGAGGCGATGGACCCAGAGGAGTTAGTTAACTTTAAACCACCCCAAGAGTTGTCTCCCCACCTTCTTACTTACCTATCTTGTCTATGGTAGGAAATGTGTTCCCCTCCTATGTAATTCGCTTAGTAATAGAATGAGAAATATTTGGATTTTCAGGTTATCCCGATTATTCTAATTATGACTTGAGTTACGGAATTGATTATGCCTAAACATTTCAAACCATTAAAAAAAAAATTATTTGTGCCAAAGATAGGTTTCCATTCATAAGATGCCAAAATAAAATGATGCACAACCAAGGAGGAAGAAAAAAAATATACATATGTTTGTGTTTATAGGAAATACAAGAACAAATTCCTATGGGTCAAAAGTCATCATCCGAACCATGCTCAACATCATCCTCATGGAAGGCTGCAGAGCTGGAGGGTCCCAATTCTGAACTCGTCAGCCTCTTTGTAAGATTCTCAACCTACCTCCGCAAACGGGCATTCTCTTATCGGTAGGAGCTAACCTGTCTCCTTAAGGCATCATTCTCCCTCCCCTAGGGGTACATATGAAATGATCAAGAAAAGAAGCAATAAAGGAGGAAAGATATTAAGAACAGGAGATTACCTTCTTGACCATGACCTCAGATAAACCCTGATGCATCCTCCTGAGTTCGGTATAGAGCTCTAGAGACACTTGAGAGCAAGCATGTCAGGCAAAAGGAATCAAGAACCAATCAAATAAGAGGTGTTTTGATACTCACACAATCATATGGGATAGGAAGTCCATGGGAGGCATCTCTATCCACTCTATACTCCAAGAGCTGAGGAATGCCCAGATGGGTCGCACTGGGATAAGACCATCCCAGAAAACCATTGAAGGGATTGATAGCCATCTGAAGAGGTCCCCTCACAACAATGGAAGACTCAATCTGAGAAGGGATAGCAACACCTGCTTATGACCGAGTAGAAGGGGGATCCACATGTCGTGCACTCCACTGAAAGAACATCAATAGAAAAAGAGAAGAATTTGAAATATGGAAAAAAATGCTTAAGAGAGGGAACATACTAGTGGCCCCCTGGGACCAAAAGGAGCGTAACCTGTCTCCTCCTCAAGGAAGGCCTCCTAATCTCTATCCTGAACTAGGAGAGAATCATCCCACACCCCTTCAGCCCATGCCTCTATCTAACTCTCAGGGATACACTATAGATTATGCATAGTCAATGGAGGATAGCAAGGAGGAGAATGCATAGTAGGATTAGACCACTGAGGAGTGACAGGCTCCCCCAGATACCCCTAAATAGTGTGAGGCTCTCTGTCATGCATTTGGATTGAGCAAACTCATCGGGGTTGTAGAATTGGAGATCTCGGAATGGCCTCCAATTGACTTGCAAAGTTAAGAAAAAGTGAGTACAGCACAAGGCAAAGGAAAAATTTGACACTAAAAATGGCTTACCTCTGTAAGACCCTCCAAAAGAGAGCAAGGAGTGGTCTTGGGGGGATGACATTGGTTCCCAATACCCAACTATCTCCCCGTTTATTAGCCATGGGGAAGGGCAAACTCAGAGGATCCTTCAGCACGGGGGCTAAGATCCCTAGGTGTTTGTAACACCAAGGCTGAATTTAGATATCAAAATAAGGATGTGCAACGAAAAAAAAAAAGAAGAAGAAAATAAAAGGAGAAAAGAACAAAAAGAAATGCAAAGTCACCTAGAGAATGTAGCCTGCCCCCTTGAGGCTCCGATTCCCATATGCCAGCAGGTCCAGGGTCTGCAGAAGGTATGCGTAGGATCCCAAGAATTGATCTCCCAAAGGTTCCAAAAGAGGGCTACCATACGGATGTCCACTCCACCCTAGAGGTCACTGAAAAGACACTGTGCTACAACAAATAGAAAGGAGCAAGTTACTTGTGCGAGGTTACCCAGTTTCACCCTCAAATCCTTTCTCATCCAACGGGCATTGATCATACCCAAGCAGATATGTGTCTAATAATTCGGAATCTCAATACCTGTCAACTTTGTGAACTCTCGCACTAACAAAGTCTCAAGAATAGATAAAGTCCTCCCTCCGAAGCGTATGCTGGTCATGGCATAGAAGCACAAAGGCATGATGGTGATCATGCCAGTAAGAAGGTGGAAAGAATGGGTGCTTGGCCACCACTACTCCACCAAGGTTCCCGCCAATGCTGAACTAAATTTCTTGGTCTCTAGTGAGGCCAAATGACACAGGTAGGTATAATCTACTTGCCTCTTTACCCTATGAGGAAGCATTTCACACCATTCCTGGACTGCATTCGGATGGCCATACTTTGCCAATGTAGCGAGTGTTCCCTCATTGTGCTCCTAAAATAAATGCAAAAACAAAAAAAATATAAAGGTAACAAATAAAAATAAATAAATAAATGCAAAAATGAACAAAAAATGAATAATAATGAAAGGAAAAGAAAAAAACTTACCCATTTGCCCCACACCGCATTGCAGATTTGGTTTCGGGTCCTGAGGAGTGCGCCCAATATACCAATCTATGGGATTATCATCCCCCTGGGAAGATGTGCTACATCTCTCTCCACCATCCAATCCAAACTCTCCTAGAGTCCTTCTCTTTCTTTTTTCAGCCATATTTATCAAAATTACAAAGAACTCCAAGAAGTTTCAAAATTTGTAAAGAACCCTAAAAAGTTTCATAATTTACAAAAAGACCCAGAAAGACTTCAAATTCTCCAAATGGTCCCCTCCTCAAGAACTATGAAGATCTTCAAGGGGAAGATGAAGAACTTCAATGAAAACTCAATGATCTTCAAAGAAATCTGAGAAAACCCAAAGAAAAGCAAAAAACTTCGAATGGTCAAAGAAACTCAAAAACTCGAGCTCACTCGCTCACAAATCGTTCCAAACTCAAGAAACTCAAAATAGTGAGGAGGGGGGGGGGACCATTTTAAGGATAAAAAACTCGTTCTCCAAAAAAAAATTGAGATTCTAATTCCAAGGTGCAATTCAAGAGTTCTTACCACAAAAACAAAATTCAAAGTAATTTCTTGTGGTAGGTAAAAAGTTAAAATCACATGGAAAGTGAAATCTACTAGGTAGATAAAAACACATGAAAGTGGAAGGTGAAATCTAAGCCAAAAATCAAAGTTCAAGATTCCAAATCCAAAGCCAAAAATCAAAATTCCAGGATTCCAAATCAAAATCAAAAAATCAAAGTTCAAGATTCCAAATCAAAAGCCAAAAATCAAAGTCCAAGATTCTAAATCAAGAGCCAAACTTCAAGATTCAAGTGCTTAAATTTAAGTTCCTAATCTTATGACTCAGCTTTCAAGAACCCTAATCAAAGAAAGAAACAATCTCATTGACCCAACCCCAGGTGGCCCAATCTCATTGACCTGGCCCCAGGTGGCCCAATCTCATTGACCCGGCCCCAGGTGGCCCAATCTCATTGACTCAGCCCTAGGTGGCCCAATCTTATTGACCCGACCCCAGGTGGCTAGGTGGCCCAATCTCTTTTAATCAGCCCCAAGTGGCTCAATCTCATGGATCAATTCTTAGGACTAGCAGAAGGAAGTCCAGCCTAAGAAGAACATTTTTTCAAGCACTAATATCTTCTACAGGGAGGGCTCAAATCTCTACAAATGATGGATCAATTCTTAGGACTGGTAGAAGGAAGTCCAGCCTAGGAAGAACATTTTCAAGCACTAATGTCTTCTGTAGGGAGGGCTCAAATCTCTGCAAATGATGGATCAATTCCTAGGACTGGTGGAAGGAAGTCCATCCTAGGAAGAACATTTTCAAGCACTAACATCTTCTGTAGGGAGAGCTCAAATCTCTGCAAATAATGGATCAAGAACAATTTCAAGCACTAACATCTTTTGTATGGAGGGCTTAAATCTCTACAAAACAATGGTTCAAGAACCTTTTCATATGCTAACATTTTCTGTAGAGAGGGCTCAAATCTCTACAAAACGTTGGTTCAACATCTTCTAGTAGGATTGAAAGGGCTCAAATTTCTTTCCTAGGATCGACAGTCCAGGTAAGTCCTCAACTTTAAAGTAAGAGATATTACCTGATGAATTTTCAACTCTGTCATTGATGAGCAAAATGATGGCAGTATATGCTCTGGGTGACAAAATGTGATAGTTCTTTTCTTTGCCCTTTGGCTGTTGGCATAGGCCTCAGTAAAAGAGGGAAATTCTGTAGACACCCAATTTTGTCACCCTCCCCCGATTATGATGACTTACGAATCTTGGATGTGACCTTTCACTTTCGATCGACAGAGATGATAACCAACTAAGATAACTATTCCCAAGAGCATTCTATACTCACCTAAAATTCTCAGAAAATCTGTGCAAGAGAAAAGAAGGGTCCAATTATGACATTTCATGTACTAAAGAATCCGGTCAAAGTGACCACACAGATGTATAGTGTTCAAAATTATAATTCCAATGATATATGGTACGTTAAAATTGAACCATTGGATCTCCCGTAATCTTTCCCAGAAATTGCACCTTGAGTGCCCAAACTCCACCCATGCGAGCCCCCACGCCTTGCCTTGAGTGCCCAAACCCTGCCCATGCAAGCACCCATGCCTTGTCTTGAGTGCCCCAATCCTGCCCATGCGAGCCCCCCCATTGCCATGAGTGCCCAAACCCCATCCATGCGAGCCCCGTGTGCACCCAACCAAGCCCCCGTGCACCCAACCAAGCCCCACGTGCACCTGACCAAGCCCCATGTGCACCTGACCAAGCCCCGTGTGTATCCAACTAAGCCCCATGTATACCCGACCAACCCCACACATTCTCGACCAAGCCCCGTGCATACCCGATCGAGTTCTAGCACCCATGTTTGAGTTTCAGCACCCATGTACTAGCCTGAGTACCCATGTCAGAGCCATAGCACCCATGCCGAAGCCCCAGTACCCCTGTTGGAGCTCTAGCACCTCTATTAAAGCTCCTACACCCCCATCGAAACCTCTGACACCCCCGCCGGTGATCGGAATCCCTCTTATGGTGATCGATTTGGAGAAGGAATTCCCTCTTCACCCGCCTATGTACCCTACACTGCCCTGCTAGAGTACCCTATACCGTGGCCTCCCATTGGTCTGTAAAGGATTCTTTTTACCTTGTTGGTCCAAAAAGATTAACTTTCAACCCATTGGCTATAGAAAATTACCCTCCTCCCCATTGGTCCAAAATTTCTCACTTTCACCCCACTAGTTTAGAAAAATTACTTTTTACTTCCATTAGTTAAGAAATTTTCTCTTTCCTCCCTATTGGTCCAAAAATTCTACAAATACCCCATCCCTTTGATTTTACACACCAAGACAACATCACAACAACCCAAGTCTCTGAGTGAGCAACCCATAGTAGAGAAGCTTTGCCCTCTCTCCTCCCCTCCCCCTTTGAGGTTTTCTAAGTCTTTGGAGAGATCTTCATAAGATCTGAAGTGTTCTTTTGATCTTCGAAGTGTTCTTTGGGCCATCGGGACTCTTCAATCCTTTGTTTTCTTTGAGTGAGATTTTTAGGAAAAGTTTTCTCTTAGCCCTCCCATAGCCTAGCCCCAGTGGAAGCTCTGTCAAAGTGCCACCTCAGCCTAGCCCTCCCATAGCCTATCCTCAGCAAAAGCTCTACTAGAGTGCCACCTCAGCTTAACCCTCCCATAGCCTATCCCTAACGGAAGCTCTGCCGGAGTGCCACCTCAGCCAAAATCAAAAAGTAACTATTCCTAGCCAGAACATTGTCCAAATATTATCACAGTCATCATCTCTTGAGAAAGGAAGTTGATGGTCAAGACCATCTTCCCCTGAGCGAGGAGAATCCAAAAAACAGCTTATGCTGGCACTAATCGGGGTCCCACCCCTCTTGACCCAAAACAAGGGTCAAACTTAGGTATAATTTCTTAACAGAATTAGCACAATGTAGACTTCATATTGACCTTGTTTTAGTGTACATAGTTATTTAAATTCAGTTAATGCATATATGTATGATAACTTAGCCATGCATGTGGAATAGGAATAATTGTGAAAAATGTTCGTTCTTAAGCATCTAGTAGGAAGACCGGTTGAACCGGGTAGATTGGGTGCCTAACACCTTCCTAATTCTACAACCTGACACTAACCCTAAATCTTTGGACTAGACCAAATTTTGGGCCCTTTTCTCAGGAATTGAGCCAACCCTCAAGTCCTAGGCCCATGATCCTAGGTGGTGACTCCATACCCTTTTGCATGATCTTGATCCCCGTATTAGACCATCATCAAATCCCCATCTCGAATGAAGAATTTTACACTCCTACGAAATAGGCCTCCACGTATCTTCGAGCGATGATACGGTGGTGCAGGGCCCACAGGGTAACCACACACAACAGACCCTCCCTCATGAAAGAGAAAGAGAGGAGAGAGGATGGAATTGATGCAAGCCCTTTTCCTCCCCACAAAGGAGGAACAAATACGGCATAATCATCTCTCATCTCTGACTGCTACCCTCACACCCGGTATCTATCATTAGGAGGAATCCATTGGTAAAGATCACGGGATGCTTATCTACTTTGCATGATAGCTCGCTATGTTCTCCAAACGCCCGGATGTGGTGCACCACTTGTTTTGATAGAGATGCTAAAGAAGTTAAAGGAAGGAGGTGATATCATTCCCACGGTCCTCGCAGAGACACTTAAGGGATTTGATGACATGAGTAATAGCCACAGATTTGGAACTGATCATTATCAAGGAAGTCCTGCCATTTTCCAACTTTGGTTACTTGAGAGACTGAAACTGGCCAAGCCGCTAACTGGATGCCAACTCGAAGTTTCTTGCTACCAAGACAAGAGGGAAGTCCCAGAATTCAAGCTTATCATTAATTGAGAAGAGTACCTAAAAGGTAGAACTGCACAGGATATTGTATAGAGGTGCCCATGGTGGCCACAAGATGATTTCCTTTTGAAGACTTTTGGATGCAACCATGTCAGGTTGATGGGATTGACTCATACATCCTTTTACTTATCCACTTACGTCAACCGATAGTATGGACTGAAAGTAGAGGACCCCGAGGAATTGATGAACTTTTACCTACCTATCTTTGGTAGGAAAGTTATTCCCCATTTCTGTGTAATTCACTTGGTAACGAAGTGAGGTGATATTTGGATTTTTCTATTATTTCAGTTATTCTAATGAAGATTTGAATTGTGGAATTGATCTTGCCCTAAAATTCAAATTCATGAACAAGAAAGATTTTTCAATGCTAAAAGATAACCTTTCATTCTAAAATAAAATGTCAAGTCTGGCTATACAAAAGATAAAAACAAAAAAAAAGAAGTAATAAACATGGGGAGAAAGAAAATATATATATATATACAAAAAAAACACAACATCTGTGTCTTGCACGGAATAGGTTTCTAAGAAGTAACATCTTCATCCGTGCCATCCTCGAGGAAAACATCGAGGCAGTGTCAGATGTCAATCGTGAATTTTCCATTTGTGCTGTGAGGTCCCTAATGTGTCTGGCCTATTGGGCAATCATTTCCCTCTGAGAACCAACCTCTCCTATCAGAGAGCCAACCTGTCTTGTCAAAGAGATAATCTACTCAGCCCAGAAAGCATAAGAGACAATCAGACCAAGAGAAAATGATGAAAGAGAATCAAGCAAAAGAAATAATGGTAGCCTTTTGTATATCTCGTCACAAAGACCCTGATGCATCCGCCGAAGTTTGGCATATGCCTCCAGGAAAGTGAAAAGCAATGAAATGAGGAATGTTTGGGCACTCACACAATCATACTAGATAGGTAGGCCAAGAGAGGTATCTCGATCCAATCGTTGTTCTAGAGCCCTCGGGACACTTGGATTGGCTGCATCCGAATAAGACCAACCAAGAAAGCCATGGAAGCGAATGGTGGCCATGTTATGAGAGGATCCATCTATAGTAGTAGAAGACCTAGCAAAGGAAGGACCGGCAAAACTCGACTATGGTCGAGCAGAAAGAGGAACTGTGGGGCATGTTCTCCACTACAGAAGCATCACAATAATCAAGAAGGAGGACTTAAAATATGGAAAGAGCATTCAAGGGAGAGAGCATAGCACTAGACCTGTGGGACCCAAGGGGACGCAGACCATCTCCACACCTAGCAAGGTCTCATAGTCCCCATCCATGATAAAAAAGGAGTCATCCCATACTCCTCCTTTAGCTAGCACCACAACCTCAACCTCTGGAATGAGCTCTGGATAATGCATGGTGGAGGGGGGAAGGTAAGGAGGGATGCGCTATTCAGCACCAGACCACTGAGGAGTGAACCGCTCCCCCAATTACTAGGCATGGCCCTTGAGGCCCCAAAACAAAACTCTCCACTGAGTCAGGAATAAGGCCCAAGCAGTCTCTGCAGCAATCAAAAATTCGAGATGCCGAAAAGGTCTCTAGGTGACCTGTAATTTCAGATGTGGCAAGTACAACACAAAGAAAAAGGAAAACTTAGAAGTGAGAATGATTTACCTCAGAAATCTTGTTCAAGAGGGAACGAGCGGTGGCCCTTGGAGGAAGAGATGGGACCTTGCGTATACGGCGATCCCCCCATCTCGTGGCCATAAGAAAGAGGGGAGCTAGTGGATCGTGTAGTAAGGGAAGCACGATCCCCAGATGATCATAACACCAAGGATGATTTGGGAAAATCAAGATAATCATTTGACAAAGATGTATGCTTGCTAAAAGGAAGGATATAAGGTTAGGCGATTACCTGAATGATGTAGCACACTCCCTTGATACCCCGGCCTTCGTAGGCCAAGAGATCGAGCGTCTGCAATAGATATGCGTTGGCTATCCCTCCCCAGTCCCAAGTATCTACCTCATTAAAGTCTTGAAAGAGGGCTGCCATGCGAACATCCACTGTACCCCAAAGGGTACTGAAAAGATATTGCCCCACAACAAATAGAAAAAAGGAGCGGACTGACTGAATGGTCGTAATGGGGTTCAATCCGTCCTGAGATAGTCTCCACCAATGATCTGCGATCTCACCCAATGCAATGGAACTCTGGTTCATGGAAATGGGGATCCTGGTCAAGTTCAGAAAGTCATTTGCCTCCATGATGTCGGGAAGAATCAGGGGGCTGCTCCCAAATGGAATGCTTGTCAAGGCATAGAAGCAGAACGTGGTGATAGCAATCTAGCCCACGGGAAGATGGAAAGAATGTGTACTGGGCCACCAACGCTCGATGAGCCCTCTCATCAACCCAGGACCCAATTTCTTGGTCTCTGGAAAAACCAAGGGTACAGGTAGGACTCATCTATGAAACATCTAGCCCTTGGAAGAATTATGTTATACCATTCTTGAACTGTGTTGGGATGTCCATATTTGGTCAATGTTGAAGGCCCATCCTCAGGGGGCACCTAAAAATACATAATAAAAAGTAAATAAAAAAATATAATATAATAATAACAAATGAATGATTTTTCAAAGATAATGAACCAATGAAGAACAAGGACGACTTATCCATGTGCCCCACACAGAATCACAAATATGCCCTCGTGTCCCCTGACGCGTCCGTCTAGTATAGCAGAAGGTGGAATCCTCCCCCTTCAGCCAAGGGGTCGCGACCTGCTATGCCTTCCAGCGCACACTCTCCGCAAGTCTTCTTCTCTAATTTTTTTGCCATAAGATCTCAAAATTACAAAAATGCCCAAGAAATTTCACAAATTACAAAAAATCCCAAAAAGATTTCAAATTTACCAAAATGGTCCCTCTCAAGAACTTCGAAGATCTTCGAAGAAATGATGAACAACTTCAAAGGAATGTTAAGAACTTCAAAGATCTTCAAAGAAATGATGAAGAACTTCAAATATCTTCAAAGAAATGATGAAGAACTTCAAAGATCTTCAAAGAAATGATGAAGAACTTCATTGATCTTTCAAAGATCTTCGAAGAAATGATGAAGAACTTCGAAGGACTGTTAAAGAACTTCGAAGATCTTCGAAGAATTGATGAAGAACTTCGAAGGTCTTCAAATGACTTTGAAGAATTTCACAAAATCTGAAGAATCTGGGCAAAATCACTCAGAACTCGCTCCTAACTCAGAAAATCAGAAGTAAAAAGTGAGTAAGGGGGGGGGGACCATTTTGCGCCAAAAAAAATCGATGGGAATAACCTCTCACCCAAAGGTCAAATTTTCAAAGAATCAAGAATCAAAAAATCAAAAATCAAAAAATCAAAAGTCAAAAAATAAAAAATCAAAGAATCAAAAATCAAAAAAATCAAGCATCAAAGGATAAAGAATCAAAGAATCAAAGAATCAAAGAATCAAAATATCAAAATATCAAAAATTGAGAAACCAAATTTTCAATAAATCAAGAAACAAAGGACCAAGAATCAAAGAATCAAGAATCAAATAATCAAAAAAATCAAAAAATCAAAAATCAAAAGGTCAAATTTTCAAAGATCAAGAATCAAAGAATCAAAAAAATCAAAAAATCAAAAATCAAAAATCAAAAGGTCAAATTTAAAAAAAAACAAGAATCAAAATTCAATTTCCAAAGATCATGATCAAATCATTAAACCGGCACCAGGTGGCCCAATCTCATTGCATCGGTCCCAAACGGTCCAGACTCATTAAAATCAAGAAACCCGATCCCACGGTTCGAGTGGCCTAAGAGCAAACTTTGCCTAGGCCGGTCCAAGTGACCTAACCTAGGCAGATAAGATCAAAAAACCCGGTCCCACGGTCTGAGCAACCTAAGATAAAACTTTTCCTAGATCAGTCCAAGTGACTTAACTTAGGGAGACAAGATCAAGATACCCCGTCCCACGGTCCAAGTGGCCTAAGACCAATTTGCCTAAGACCAAACTTTGCTTAGGCCGGTCCTAGTGACCTAACCTAGGGAGACAGAATCAAGATACCCGGTCCCACGATTCGAGCCGCCTAAGACAAAACTTTGCCTAGACCTGTCCAAGTGACCTAACCTAGGGAGACAAGATCAAGATACCCGATCCCACAGTTCGAGCAACCTAAGACCAAACTTTGCCTAGATTGGTCCAAGTGACCCAACCTAGGGAGATAAGATCAAGATCCCTGGTCCCACGGTCCAAGTGGCCTAAGACCAATCCCCTAGGCTGGTCCGTGGAGACCCAGCCTAGGAAAATCAAAATATGAGTTTGCTAACCTCTTTTATACGAATGGTGCTAATCCCTATTAACGGTGGCTCTGGAACACATGAAAAAGGATTGCCGAACCAAATTAGACACTAAAATCCTTTGCAGGAATGTGCGAATCCCTGCAATGATGGCCAAAGAATGACATGAAAAAAGGATTGCCAAACCAAGTACTAACGTCTTTCACAGAATTGAAAGGGCTCAAATTTTGTTCCTATGATCGATAGTCCAGTTAATATCCTAAACTTTGAGTAGTTAAGAGATATTGCCTATTGAATTTTAACCTCTGTCATTGTTGAGCAAGATGTCTGCAGTACATGCTCTGGGTGACAAAATGTGGTCGTTCTTTTCTTTGCCCTTTAGCTGTGGCACAGGCTTTGGTCAAAGAGGGGCATTCAGTAGACATCCAATTTTGTCACCCTCCCCCGGCTATGATGACTCACGGATCGTGGACATGGTCTTTCGCTTGCGATTAACAAAGATGACAACTAATTGAGGTAACATAGCCCCAAAAACACTCCCTTCACACCCAGATATCCTAGAAACCCTAGAAGTCCAAGCATCAGAGAAAAGAAAGGTCCAATTATGACCTTGCATATACGAAGGAATCCAGTCCAAATCGACCATACGGATGGATAGTACTCAAAATAACAATTCCAATGATATATCAAATTGGATCATCGGATCATCCACATCATTCCCAAAAGATGGAATTGTCCCAGAGCCAACGTATTAGAATCTAGGAATATTCATTAGAATATTCCCTATGGCTCTGTGGCCCGACGGCCCTGCTCCAGTGATTGGATTTTGGGGGATTTTCCCTCTTCATCCGCTTGTGTACACGTGCCACCCTACTAGCGTACCCTATGCCGCTGCACCTTATTTGCTAAAAAACCATATTTTCACCCTATTGGCTAAGAAAATCTCCCTTTTCACCCCATTGGTCCAAAAAACCTATAAATAACCCCCCTCTCAACTTGAAATTTCACACTTGAGCCACTTGGTGAGCACCCTCGTTGGATACACCCTACCCTTCTCTCCCTCCCCTTTAAAGTTCTTCCCAAGCCTTCCTAAGCTTCCTAAGCCCTCCTATAGCCTATCCCCAGCAGAAGCTCTGCCGGAGTGCCACCTTAGCCTAAGCCCTCCTATAGCCTATCCCTAGCAAAAGTACTACTGGAGTGCCACCTTAGCCTAAGCCTTCCCAAGCCTCCTAAGCCCTCCTATAGCCTATCCCCAGCAGAAGCTCTGCTAGAGTGCCACCTCAGCCTAAGCCCTCCATTAGCCTATCCCTAGCAAAAGCACTACTGGAGTGCCACCTTATCCTAAGCCTTCCCAAGCCTCCTAAGCCCTCTTATAGCCTATCCCTAGCAAAAGCTCTGCCGGAGTGCCACCTTAGCTTAAGCCCTCCTATAGCCTATCCCCAGTGGAAGCTCTATCGGAGTACCACCTTAGCCTAAGCCCCATTATAGCCTATCTCTAGCGGAAGCTTTGCTAGAGTGCCACCTTAGCCTAAGCCTTCCCAAGCCTCCTAAGCCCTCCTATAGCTTATCCCTAGTATAAGCTCTACTAGAGTGCCACCTCAGCCTAAGCCCTTCTATAGCCTATCCCTAGCTAAAGCTCTGTTGGGGTGCCACCTCAGCCTAAGCCCAGAAGTAGCCTTCCCTAGCCAAACTCTGTCAAAATCCAAATCCGAAAGTAGCCCCTTCCCTAGCCAAAGCTTTACCGAAACTTAAATCCGCAAGTAACCTTTCCTAGCCGGAACTCTACTTACATATTATCACAATCAGCATCTCTCGAGAAAGAAAGTTGAAGGTCAAGATAATCTTCCCCTGAGCCAGGAGAATCCACAAGAAAATTTGTGCCCGCACCAATTGGGGGTCCACCCCTCTTGACCAGACACGGGGGTCAAGCTTAGGTATAATCTCTCACCCGAGTTGGCATAATGTAGACTCTTTATTGACCTTGTGTTAGTGTACATAAGTAATCAAATTCAGTTGATGTATATATGTGATAACTTAGCCATGCATGTGGTATGGGAATAATTATGAAAAATGTTCATTTTCAAGCATCTAGTAGGAAGACCGGTTGAACCAGGTAGATTGGGTGCCTAACACCTTCCCCACTCTACAACGTGACACGTACCCTTTTTTCTGGACCAGACCAAATTCTAGGCCCTTTTCTTAGGAATTGGGCCCACCCCAGGTCCTAGACCCATAACTCTAGGTGGTGACTCCAAAACCCTTTTGCTTGATCCCAATCCCCGCATTGGACCATCATCAAATGCCAATCTCAATGACGACCTCTACGCACCTGTGAAATAGGCCCTCATGTATCTCCAAGCGGCAATATGGCAGTTTGGGGCCCTCAGAGGCACACATGACACACCTCTCCCCAAGAAAGAGAAAGAGAGGAGAGAGGGCCAAATCCCAAAAGCTCTTCCCCACCCCCCCACAAAGGGGAGAAAACAGGACAGATTTTGGCCACTACCCTCACAATTTGCATAAAGGATTTTCTAGAGCCCTTTGCATAAATCAAATTTTGAAGCCATTGATCTCCTTTACTGTAAATTAAGTACCTCATCATAGGTAACTTACCCTGCATCAATAGCCGACCAAAAGTAGCTTGATGAGGCAATAAATAACTCTCCCACACCATAGAGGCCCAAAGAAATTTATGGTTTCGATTCCGAATTTCAGTCTAGGCTAAAGCTGACGTAAAAGACACCAAAGTCATTAGACTCCAGAGACAACGATCCTCCATCTGAAAATATGAAATTCTAATGGAACTTGCCACATTAAAAATATTATGTATCAAGCTCAATTGAACAATAAAAAAATTCCATTGAAAATTCAAGATAAATTCAGCAAGCATATTTGTATTATGAAACAAACTTGCATTCAAATTAAATAACTTCTTAATCAAGCTATTATTTACCCATTTATCCTTCACAAAATTTATGGGTTTTCCATTCTCTACCATCCACCTCTCATTTTATCGATAAAAGATCACAATGACAGATACTTGCTAGATAGAAGATGATTTATAGCCATTTTTTAGCACCCAGTTGTTGCTCACAAATCTTTACTTGAAGGATTTATTTATTGTCAAATCTGTATGTTTAATCCGTCTTACCCTCTTATCCAGGAGAGCTTATTTATTTCGCGCAACTTTCTAATTCCAAATCCTTCCTCAGACTTTGGCTTACAAAATTGCTCCCATTTAACCGATGTAGCCTTGGAAGAGTTAGCTTCACCTATCCATATGAAGTTCCTCATCCACTTTTCCATAATTTTCAAAAAGGATGAGGGCCACCAATATACTACAAAACTATGTGCTAACGTAGTTTATTCCAACAACAGATTTAACCAACTCCTCATGACCTGTTGTGAATAACCATTTCCCTATTCATCTAGATACTCTTCCCTTGTCCTTATCCATCACATATAGTAATGGTGATTTCTTGACTCTCGCTTTGAAGGTCTCCACCCCTATGTATCTCGTGGGGGATTGCATATAAGGATACTAAGGGTAGTCGTAATGCTTTGTTTTCTTGACTGATGAATATTCCTTAGTTACAACATGCTTTTTCCAGGTTAACACGTTGACTTGAAAAATCTTGACATTCTATAAGAAAATCAATCAAATTTCTCACATACCTTATGGATGCATTCATAAAGATGAAAATTTCATTTGCAAATAAATGGTGCCCTGGGACCATAGCTCCTAGGCCCTGCAAGGCATTGATTTTCTTCTCTTGAAGAAAATGTTCACGACCCCTACATAAAATTTTTTCCGCAAGAATGAACAAAATAGGAGACTAAAGGTCACCTTATCGCAAGCCTCTCTTCACTCCAAAGAAACCAGTAAAACCTCCATTAAATAAAATTCAGATTCTAGTTGGATCATAATTTGATGGATCCAATAGACCCACTTCTTCGGAAATCAAAATTTTCTCAAAACTTGAAATAAGAAATCCCAATAAATAGAATCATATGCTTCTTGAATATCGATCTTCAATCCCATCTCAACACCACTGGTGGAAAACACTAAGTTGCCCAATTCTGATGACAAACTAATGTTTGAGTGAATCACCTTCTCCTTCTGAAATTCTCCTTGCTCTTAGATCTCAATCTAGGGAGAATGGGAGACACTCTTATCTCTATTATATTTTAAATCAACTTATATAAAAAGTTCCCCATACATAAATGTCTAAATTTATCTGGAGACAAAACCCCTTCCATATTTGGGATGAGCACCAAGAATTATTGTCAATTTTTTTAAACAGAATATCTAATTTAAATAAGTTAAGCATAGCATCGCATAAATCCACTACAATCATCTCCCAACATCCCCTCAAAAACACCCCTAAAAAACAGTCCCGACCAAGGCAGCTGCCCAGGATCTAAGATCATGCTCCCAAAGAGCTTGTTTTATTTTGGCCTACCATTCATTTGTCAATGTCATCATCTTTCATATTTTACAGTAAAATAAAACAGCTTGAATTATTTATGGGAGAGGGATAGGTATGTCGTCGATATCAAATATGCTAATGGATAACACCAATAGGAACACATGATGGAGTATCATTCAGGAAGGATATGGGGGTCATTTCAGAAAAAGGAAAGTGAGAGATAGACGCAATGGGTGCTAGCATACTTGATATCTGCGGCATACCCCACCTTTTCCCATTATTTATTAACGAAATTCTTTATTGAGGTACAAAAATAGTCTTTATTAAGATGCAAAAAGAGGCTTTAGTAAGGTGCCTAATCGCTTGTTGACATGACTAGCTGAAAAACAGTTACAAAGTGTGGTGGTGTTAAATAGCTCTACCAGCTGAGACGTCCGAGTTATCTCCATTCCAATGACTTTGCCAAATTGACTAACGCTTTCTTTGAGGACCTCTCTTCATCCCACGCAGCCAATGCCTTCTCCCTCATCTTACTACACCGTTTTCTCATCTCTGCCCCCTCATCCAAGTGCATCAACGCTCCGACTCGCTTCTCAACCTCTGCGGCAACCACAATTCCGTCCTCCGCCGCCTCCATTGGCATCGCCAACTTCATCTCCTCCACCAAAAACACCTTATTCACCTCCTGCTCTGCATAGAGCGGCCAAGCCAACATGGGCACCCCAGTGCACACTGCTTCTAAAATCGAGTTCCACCCATAATGTGTTACAAATCCACCCACCGATTCCCAATTTGGTACCTCTTCCTACGGCGCCCACGACTTCCCCACCAGTCCCCTGTCTCTGGTCCGATCAAGAAATCCCTTCGGCATCACAGCGTCAAGATCAAAATCATCAGTGGCCGATAACGACATCCATTTTCCACTATCATGCATTGGTGGAGGACTTCGCACCACCCAAAAGAACCTCTGACCACTCCTCTCAAGCCCCTCGGCGATCTTTGCAATCTGCTTCCCCGGGAAAACTCCGCGGCTTCTGAAACTCAAAAACGCAACGCTTCAACTCGGTTGCGCATCAAGCCATCGTAAACAATCTTACTCAATAGATTGATCTCTGGGTTCTACAACTAATGGTCCAATACAGAAAAAAGCCGACGTTTGTTCTTCGACGGTCTCGATTGCTCTTGGCTCTAGTGCTTGAAAGGTGTTTGATATAATGCCTCTTGAATTGGTGAAATTGAATGACATATCCAATAACTCATTGTAGATCTCATTGTTTCGATCAATTAAGATGTCAGGCATCTGTGCAGCATGAATTGGGGGCAAACCCGGGATGTCTAGATTAGTGTTGCCAAGCTCCCTGAGGCTCTTGTCAGTCTGGTTATGAATCGTTGGAAGGTAAAGGAAGACGGAGACAACAGAGGCACCGCTCGGGACATAGAAGTAAAGAGGGACATTTAGGTCGGCGACAATGGGGAAGGCGGGGTTGTAGAAGAAATTGATCACAAGGGCTGTAATAGAGGAAGTGTTGGAGATGTTTTGGAGGGTACAGAGGAGATTTGGATTGTTGCGGTGAATGGTTTGGAAGGTGGTGGTGGGGGGTGAAGATTCAGGGTTGGGAAGATCAGGGAAGTGGTGGTGTTACTGCCGAAAAACCCGTATGATTTGATCCTCCACAAGCACAGACGGCAGAGGCCCGGAGCTTTGTCCGGGGTTAATCCTCCGACACTCAGGTTAGGAATCGGCCGCATAGTTTTTGTTAAGGAGTAATGGTGTGGGTATTGATGCTTACCTCTCCCTTCCTTTCGGGCCTTCTTATATAGCTCTTAGGGTTTAGGGTTTCCCCTTTCCTAGGAGTCTTCCTCGAGTTTACCTCCTTTCCTTTTAGAGTCCTACTCCGATACGTCCTACCCCTTCGTGGGGGATATTCTCTTCACGCGGTTGACGTGATAGACTCCTGGCAGCCTCTATTAGGTGAGTGACATGTGTCCAAGTGGGAGACGTGTGTCCTTACCCTACTGGACAGTCAATTTGGTCGTATCAGGAGCCCCCTTACTCCCGTCAGGAGACTCTTCCTGTGGGAGTAATCAAAATTTTCATCCTTTCTCTTCTCTGCCTTTTTTTTTTTCTTTGAGTCCCTTCGGCCTATTCCTTTTGCTTCGGCTTTAATTTTGCTTGCAACTGAGAGCTTCAGTCAGCCAACGTGAAGACCTTCGGTTCGTTCGGCTCGGCCGTGCCCGAGCCCCTGTCTAAGGTGGGGCCTTCGGTCAGCTTGGCTCGACCTTCGCTTGAGATCCCAATAGGGTGAGGACCTTCGGTCAGCTCGGCTCGGCCTTTGTCTAAGCCACCGACCAAGGTGAAGACCTTTGGTCAGGTCCGTTTGGCTTTGGTCGAACTCCCAACCGAGGTGAGGACCTTTGATCAGGTTCGTTCGACTTTGGCCGAGCCCCCGACCGAGGTAAGGACCTTCGGTCAGCTCGGCTCGGCCTTAGCTGAGCCCCCGAATGAGGTGAGGACCTTCGGTCAGGTCTGTTCAGCTTTAGTCGAACTCCCAATCGAGGTGAGGACGTTCGGTCAGGTCCATTCAACTTTGGTCGAATTCAAAATTGAGGTAAGGACCATCGATTAACTCGGCTTGGCCTTAGCCTAAGCCACCGACCGAGGTGAGGACCTTCGGTCAGCTGGGCTCAGTCTTAGCTTGAGCCCCTGACCGAGGTAAGGACCTTCGGTCAGGTCCGTTCAGCTTTGGCCAAACTCCCAACCGAGGTGAGGACCTTTGGTCAAGTCCGTTTGGCTTTGGCCGAATTCCCAACCGAGGTAAGGACCTTCGGTCACCTCGACTCGGCCTTAGCCTGAGCCATCGATCTAGGTGAGGACCTTCAGTCAGCTCGGCTCGGCCTTGCTCGAGCCCCGACAGAGGTAGAACCCTCGATCAGTTAGGCTCGACCTTGTCTGAGACCCCGACTGAGGTAAGGACCTTCGGTCAAGTCTGTTCAGCTTTGGCCGAACTCCCAACCGAGGTAAAGACCTTCGATCAGGTCCGTTCGGATTTGGTCGAATCCCTGATCGAGGTGATGACCTTCAGTCAGGTCCGTTTGGCTTTGGCTGAATCCCCGACCGAGGTGATGACCTTTGGTCAGCTCGATTCGGCCTTAGCTGAGCCGTCGACCGAGGTGAGGACCTTCGATCAGGTCCATTCAGCTTTGGCCGAACTCCCAACTGAGGTGAGAACCTTCGGTCAGGTCTGTTCGGCTTTGGTCGAATTCCTAATCGAGGTAATGACCTTCGGTCAGCTCGCCTCGACCTTAGCCTGACCCACCGACCGAGGTGAAGACCTTCGGTCAGCTCAGCTCGGCTTTAGCTGAGCACCTGACCGAGGTGAGGACCTTCGGTTAGGTCCGTTCAGCTTTGGTCGAACTCCCAACCGAGGTGAGGACCTCCGGTCAGGTCCGTTCGGCTTTGGCTGAATTCCCAACCGAGGTGATGACCTTCGATCAGCTCGGATCAGCCTTAGCTTGAGCCACCGACCGAGGTGAGGACCTTTGGTCAGCTCGGCTCAGCCTTAGCTGAGCCCTCGACCGAGGTGAGGACCTTCGATCAGGTCTGTTCAGCTTTGGCCGAACACCCAACCGAGGTGAGGACCTTCGATCAGGTCCGTTCGGCTTTGGCCGAATTCCCAACCGAGGTGAGGACCTTCGGTCAGGTCTGTTCGGCTTTGGCCGAACTCCCAACCGAGGTGAGGACCTTCGGTCAGGTCCGTTCGGCTTTGGCTGAATTCCCAACCGAGGTGAGGACCTTCGGTCGGCTCGGCTCGACATTAGCCTGAGCCACCGACTGAGGTGAGGACCTTTGGTCAAGTCCGTTCGGCTTTGGCCGACTTCCCGACCGAGGTGAGGACCTTCGGTCAGGTCCGTTTGGCTTTGGCCGAATCCCAATTGAGGTGAGGACCTTCGGTCAGGTCCGTTTAGCTTTGGCCGAACTCCCAGCCGAGGTGAGGACCTTCGGTTAGGTCCGTTCAGTAGAGTTATGGTCACCAAACAGGAGAATTTCTCTCAATTGCCGTAAACCAGCTTTCGTATTTTCTATGAATAAGATCCTCCAGAGTTTAGGATGAGGAATTACAACTTAAAAGTGCATAAGAGAAAAAATTGCAAAATGCGAATGTGCTTGCTACTCTTGTATGAGGCTTGGTTCTACTCCATCGGCTTGAAGGGTTTCTTCCATTTGGATGTACTTATCGCACCGAGCTCTCAACTCGGCTAGGTTCCTCGGTGTATGCTTCGCCAAAGACCTTTTCAGCTCCTTATCCTTGACGCCTCCCAACAGGGCTGTGAACTCCTCTTTCGGGTCCAGACCTCTGATCGTGACCTTCTCTTGTTGGAAGCGCTTCATGTAGTTTCGCAGTGATTCTCCTTCACGTTGCTTGATGTTGGTCAAGTTCAATGTGGTCTTCTGAAAGGGTTGGCTACTAGAGAATCCCTTCACGAAGAAGTAGCTTAGATCGCTGAAGCTGTGGATCGACTTCGTTGGCAGACGGTTGTACCATAGCGTTGCTGCTCCTCTGAACATCAATGGCAGGGCACGACACATAATATTTTCTAAGACTCGATGGAACTGCATAGCGACCTTGAAACCTTCCAGATGATCGACGGGGTCCCCCGACCCATCGTGTCATACTTTGGCAGGCGAAAGCTGATCGGGAGTGGGTCCCTCATGACCTCATCAGCTAGAGCCTTGTCATTAGTGAGGTCTGGCTTGCGGGCTCTCGTCTGATTTTCTACCACCTTTTTGATTTCATCTTTCAGGTCCAGGATCATCTGCTTTAACCCCAAGTCTTCGTGTCTCGGCTTGTCTCCTTGGCGTGGTTCCCCATGTCGGTCTTCGGCGGCACGCCGTGTCCTTCCCCTAGGTGTGGGACTTTCCCTCATTGCTCGGTTTCGAAGATTATGACCGGACCTTATCGATCCTGTACTGCTCTGGTCCTCGTCTCGAGCTCTCTCATGCTGGATATGGGGGCCTCACGGTGCTCCACCGGTCTTCTGGGAGACAGCTTTGGAGACCTCCTTCATTGCCTCGGCCATTCGGTCATATTTGTCCTGGAGGGCTTCGAACTACTCCCTCGTCACATATTCCTGCGCTCCAGTAGGGGGTGGAGAATTTCTATCTCCGCGCACCGAATATCCAGCCGAACGCTGGTACCTCAGGAACCTTCCCGGTCATCATTCCCCCTTTCTCGTCCGATCTCCGTCGAGGGAGGAAGCCCCCCTGAAGGTTCTTCCCCCATGTTCATGTTTGACGCTGCTCTTGTCTTCTTACGGTTGTAGGTTCTCCCCACCATTACTGTCGTTCCCACGGACGGCAGAGGCCCGGAGCTTTGTCCGGGGTTAGTCCTCCGATGCTTAAGTTAGGAATTGGCCGCACAGTTTTTGTTAAGGAGTAATGGTGTGGGTATTGATGCTTACCTCTCCCTTCCTTCCGGGCCTTCTTATATAGCTCTTAGGGTTTAGGGTTTCCCCTTTCCTAGGAGGAGACTTCCTCGAGTCTACCTCCTTTCTTTTTAGAGTCCTACTCCGATACGTCCTACCCCTTCATGGGGGATATTCTCTTCACGAGATTGACGTGGTTGACTCCTGGCAGCCTCTATTACTTGGGTGACACGTGTCCAAGTGGGCGACGCGTGTCCTTACCCTACTGGATAGTCAATTTGGCCGTATCAGGTGAAAAACAATTGAAGCATCTCTTTGGGAAACATGATCGATGTAAGAATCGACGGCGGGAACTTTGAATGAGTCGTCGGAGCTAAGGAGGACTATGAGCGAGAAGCGGTGGCTATAGTGGTGGATGATTAGCTTCCTCAGTTCTGCCAAGGAGACAAGGTGACTCAGGCCCAGAGCTGGGTACAGAACTATGGTGTCTTTCATTTTCTCTTCAGATCAGTTCTAAGAAAGAATGAACTAGACAAAGAGCAGAGCAAAGGGAGTAGGAACATGTAAGAAGTAGAAAGTGTCAGACTCAAATAAATAGTGTTGAAACGTGCGGCCAACGCAAATGTTTCAACATTTATCTTCCTTTTTTTTTTTTTTTTTTTTTCTTTTTGACTAAGTTGAAAGGATTTAAACTCTTTTGCGGCTGTTTCTTTTAAAGCTTTGATTCTGTTGGGTTATTCTGTTTTAATGTTTTCTGTGATGTATTCACTATAATCTCCAACTTGCTGGACGATTTATTCGTTGAATGAAAGTTTCTGCTTTCTATCGTGAAAAAAAAAAAAAAAAAAAAA